>NW_020538040.1:1100396-1130026 GCF_003426905.1 Ctenocephalides felis | reverse complement strand
GTAGGGGACATTTGCGAGTAAGCCTAACCTAGAATCATGCATCGAACAGGTTAAAAACATTTTCCGGCTTTTTGAAATCAGTAACTTACGGGTACATCAGACTACATCAAGTAAACTGTTAGGGGACATTTGCGAGTAAGCCTAACCTAGAATCATGCATCGAAACAGGGTTAAAAACATTTTCCGGTTTTTTGAAATCAGTAACTTACGGGTACATCAGACTACATCAAGTAAACTGTTAGGGAAATTTGCGAGTAAGCCTAACCTAGAATCAATGCATCGAAACAGGTAAAAACATTTTCCGGCTTTTTGAAATCAGTAACTTACGGGTACATCAGACTACATCAAGTAAACTGTTAGGGGACATTTGCGAGTAAGCCTAACCTAGAATCATGCATCGAAACAGGTTAAAAACATTTTCCGGCTTTTTGAAATCAGTAACTTACGGGTACATCAGACTACATCAAGTAAACTGTTAGGGGACATTGCGAGTAAGCCTAACCTAGAATCATGCATCGAAACAGGTCAAACTACTTTTGAGAAAAATATTGTTTTTTGGGTTTTTTAGGAATGACATATATTTATTCTATATTTATTTACATGACATGGTTTAAAAAAATTTTTTTTTTACAACATTTTTATTTCTTTAAGTTACATTTTTATTAAAATAAAATTTCTTACATTTAGCTAATACAATTTAAATAAATTAATATCTGAAATCTTGCTTGCTTTCCAGTCGAGGATGCTTTTCACGAGATAGTAGTGTCGCTGTCATAACACCTTCGCGATTTTGCTCTAATACGCGTTTGATACATTAGCCAGTAATTGAACATGTCTCTCAGTTCCTGAATGTGGACCGGAATTTTAGGGTCACTCCATGGACACTCATTGCTTTGTAGATATTGTACTAGATGTTCATGAGGAATATTTAGCGTAAAGGCTGGTTCGGATATATTTGAATAATCATCCATATCTATCATATTAGTATAGTCGGTTGCATTCGAAATTATTTCGGGTGTTTTGTAATCTCTCAATTGCGTCAGGTCTTCCACATTATTACGGTAATATAAGATTTTTCTTATAGCTGAATCTCGTATTTCCTTTTTTATTATCAAACAACATTGCTAATAAAATATTTTCTGAGTGAGCATAGTATGCGTTTTTCTTTAGCACATGTTCACAATTTGTCTCAAATTCGAGTCTAAATATTGCGTCCAGCTAATAAATTTATAAAATAATATACTACCATACACCACAGAGTTGTAATATTTAATGTTAAAGTACATTGGAAATATATACTTTCATTACGTAGTTTGCCAGAATTTTCAAATTTTTGGAAGGCTTATTAGTAGTTACATATAACCGAAAGTAACCTACTAGCCTTCGTGAGCCAACGGGAATGTGCTATTGGCCCTGGTTTCATGTTAGCTAAGTCTGTCGATACTTCTCCAGAAGCAACTGCTTTAGCTATTTTTATTAAATAACTTGAGTCAGTTGTCGATTCAGCAGGACTTATATCAGCCAAATTTTCAAGTGGGATTGTTTCAAAGTCTTTTACCGGCTGGAAGTATATAGGAAAAATAAATTATATTGAATTTGAACATAGGGTATTAAAAATAGTAAATATGTTATAACTCACCGGTATATTTCGCATGTTTCAATTTGTTTGCTTAATATTCCAGTTTTTGTTCGTGGTCAGTGGTCAATGATTTTTCCAAATAGTTAATAAATGGCGAAGTGGAAGTTCGTTAAAGTGGAGAAGACACACAAACCAATGCAGTGGCCTGTTTAACTGAATTTCAAATCGACGTAAAATACCATTTTTTACGCCTGTATTGCTGTTCACCATCGCAACATATGCCTATCAAAGAATCGAGAGCTATTCCTTTATCGGCGAAAAACTCGTTCAATTTGATTACTTTACTTTCCGAATCTTCATTTTCCAATTTTGTGTAACCCAACAATTGGCCATTCGGTTCTTTAAAATAACTAAATGCGCTTCTTTAATCATTCGTGGGTGAAACTTCTTATCGATTTTTTCCATGGTAATAGAATCATTTTTTCGGCCGTCGAATGAAAATGCAATTAATTCAGAAGAATCATATCGTTTGTGTAGAGCTTGCCTATTTTTCTGCCTCTCGCGAACGCTTTTATTTTTGTCCATAATGACAGGATTGCCCCAATCATCCGTTATGCCCAGGTCACGCAGGATTGCCGTCACCACGCCAGACCCAACTCTATCAGAAATTGCAAATCTGTCGCACATTAAGGCATAGCTTGGAGCCTTATATCTTCGACTATATGGACCACGTTTTATATGAGAAGTATTTTGTAAACTTTCCGAACTGCTTTTAAAATCAAAATCAACATCTGGAGTATATGCTCACCTGGAGTAATATTGCTAGTTATTGTAGATTCTGATACTTCATCTTCAATTTTTATAATATATTCTGGTATCGTAGATTTCCTCTCATTATGTTGATCCATCATAAACGCTTGTAAATGTTTTGGGATCAATCCACAAGAACACAGTAATCTTCGCAAATCGCATTTGCATTTTCCAATATAAAATAATTCTTTCGTGGATTCTACAACTCCTGAAATGATGCTTGGGTAGACTTGCTTTTATTTGTACTTTTATATTTATCAATCAATCGGTTCAATTTTCTAGCGATACTTCGTTTCTCCATAATTGGAATATCAATTTTTCCCACGTCTGAATCAATTTCGTTACCACATTTGGAGTAAATGTTTTATATGAAAACATTTTATTTTGTTTTTTTTGATTTCGGCCAAATAAAAATAATACCTGATAATTTCCATACTTGTCGGAAGATTTACACCAGTAAATTCTTTTGCTTCCCCAAATGTAATTTGATCATGCGAGCGCATATGATTCAAATTACTAGCACTTGCGCCTGAATTTAAATAAGAATTCGCCATTGATACTTCACGTCTAACTGGAGAACTGAATGAAGATTTATGCGGAATTCCACATTAATATATTCTTTTCGAAAGTTCGAGAATTATTATAAAAAAATACTAGCGCACTCTGATGGAAATAAATAACAACAAACTAAACCCGATTTAAAAACCCCCGTACAAACTATTAAAAGAAATATAACTTACAATTGGAATTATTCACATGCCTAAATTAATATATTAACTTATTAAAAACAGTATTTTATTGAAAATTTCGCTGGCTAAAGAGTTATTTGCGATATATGGTTTTGAAGTCAAAATTCATTTAAATAACACATATATTTCATATGAAAAGGTGCCCATATCGCTTAATTTTACTTCTATAATGATTCGGCCCACCCTAATATATATATATATATATATAATATATATATATATATATTATATATATATATTTCTCCATATTTGTCTTTAGTTTTTTTTTATATTAACTATAGTAGATACGCCACTGGGCGTATATACTAATTTGTAAACAATCAATTGTAAACAGCATTCTCTGCTAAATATAATTATTTTTATAGATCGCAGAATGAGAATAAAAAAAAAAAAATAGAATATTTTTTACTACATTTCTAGACCTTTCCCTGGTCATTTCGACCCTCACTGCTATCCATCATCATATTGTTGATTTATTCGTATCCAATTATCGAACGTAACTGTAACGTTACCCATACGTGACCCATTACTTACATTCGTATAAATATATAATAAGAGAATTATTCGACATAAATAATACGTATATCGAATTACATGAAAAACACGAATAAACGAACTCGAATAAGTAAAACAAATAAGGTTCGACAGTTTTATCTAATTGTGTTTGATTTGGATTCATTTTATATATTATTTAAAAAAAATTATAATATTAATAATAATATATTATATTATATACATTAAGATTTATTTACAAAGTTTGTTTGCTCGTCAGTAGAGTCCTTTTGTGGAGAACCATATTCTTATTATTATTCGTCAGTAGAATACTTTTTTAAAATGGAGTCCTTTCTTCAGATTAAGATTAATTTTTTTTCTTATCAGTAGAGTCCTTCTTTGATTTTTACATTCATTTGTTTTTTTTTAAACCGTATTCAATTTGTTTGCTTGTTAGTAGAGTTCTTTTAATTTTTTAGTAGAGTAGTTTTAAAAAGTCCAAATCAAGTTTGCTTGCCAGTAGAGTCCTTTTTCAGATATTCAAACTTCAGTTTTTTTTTGTTTTTTGTTTATGAGTGAAGTCCTTTTGTTGAATGATACTATATTAAATTTTTTCATCAACATATTTCTTGATCGTCAGTAGAGTTTTTTTTTAATTCATATGCAATTTGTATTGCTCATCAGTAGAGTCCCTTTTTATGGAAATCTTAGATTCAGTTTGCTCGTCAGTATAGTCCTTTTGTTAAAATCATATTCATTTTATTTGCATATCAGTAGGGTCCTTTTGTTAAAATCTGGATTCAGTTTTGCTAATCAGTAGAGTCTTTTTATTAAAATATAGATTCAGTTTCTTTGCTTGTTAGTAGAGTTCTTTATTTAAAAATCTAGATTGAGATTGTTTGTTCTTCAGTAGAGTTCTTTTTGCTCAGAGTAATCTCAGAATTAGTTTGTTCGTTAGTAGAGTCCTTTTTTAAAAAATCCATTGATTTTCAGTAAAGCCCTTTATTTAAAAATTTAGATTAAGATTGTTTGTTAGAAGAGTTGTTTTTGCTAAAAATAGATTCATTTTTGTTAAATAAATTAAAGTTCGCTCGTCAGTAGAGTCCTTTTTTAAAAAAATCCATTGATTTTTAGTAGAGTCCTTTATTTAGAAATCTATATTAAAATAGTTTGATCGTCAGTAGAATCCTTAGTAATTTTTTGAATTTTTAACCCAAAAATTAGTATGATTTATTTCTATAATTTACATAAAATAAGAAAAGTGCGCCCGTACATTAACTGTCTAAACGCACTTGCTAATATATTTGTACCAGGTTGTCACTTAGACTGTGTTTAAACCGGGTAATTTTTTGAATTTTTAACCCGAAAATTACATTTCTAAAATTTATATGAAATTGGAAAAATGCTTCGTACAGTCACAATCTAAACGCACTTGCTAGAACATTTGTACCAGGATGTAACTTAGACTGTGATTAGTCTGGCTAATTTTTAGAATTTTTTTTAACCCAAAAATTACATTTTTATAATATAATTTACATAAAAGTGGAAAAGTGCTCTCGTAAAGTCACGCTATAAACGCACTTGCAAAAACATTTGTACCAGGTTGTAACTTAGACTGTGCTTAGACAGGCCTCTTTTTTCATTTTTTTCAATAATTTTTACAATATTGAAAAAGTGATCTCGTATAGCCACATTCTAAACGCACTTGCAAATATTTTTGTACTATACTGTAACTTAGACTGCGGCTAGAAGGTGCCTTTTTTTATTTTCTTTAAAATTTTTCCTTAAAACTTAAAAATTACTCCCGTACAGTCACAATCTAAACGCTCTTACAAAAATCTTTATACCAGGTTAGCACTTAGGCTATGCTTTGTTTGTTTTTTTTTAATTTTTAACCAAAAAATATATATTTCTATAATTTATATTAAAATTAGAAATGTGCTCCTGTAGAGCCACAGTCTAAACGTACTAGCGACAAAATTTGCACTAGGTTTGCACTTAGACTGTGCTTCGTTAGGGTAATTTTTTAAATTTTCAACTAAAAAATTACAATCAAATACAAAAACATTTGTATATCATTTAGAAGAAATTGAAAAAGTGCTCCTGTAGAGTCACAATCTAAACGCACTTGCAAAAACATTTGTACCAGGCTGCCACTTAGACTGTGCTTGGACTGGCTAATTTTTTTAATTTCTAAACCAATATAAAGGAGAAATATATATAATATATATATATATATATATATATATATATTTCTATATTTAACACAAAATTGGAAAAGTGCTCCGGTGCAGTCACAATCTAAACGCACATGCGAAAACATTTGTACCAGGTTATAACTTAGACTGTGCTTAGCCTTGGTAATTTTTCGTTTTTTGCATATTTTTCTTGAATTTTTGCAGTTACATATAAAAGTGCTCGTGTAAAGTCACAATCTGAACGCTCTTGCAAATATATTTGTATGAAGTCATCACTTAGACTGTGACTTTACAGGCGTATTTTCCTAGTTTTGTACTTTCAAATAAAAAAAAAAAATTTTAATTCAAAACATTTTTTTCACCTCATTGTACTACCTCATTCAATTCCCTTAAAAAAATTCTTAAAAAAATTAAATAAATCATCACCACCGGTACCGTGTACGTGACACAAATCAAAAAACATCCCCAGCCCGCATCTCTAACCACTCTTTCTCTCTAGATAAATAGATTTTTCAAAAAATATGTATTTTTCTCATTTCACAAGAACCTCATTGTAGTACCTTCAATAATTTTTCCAAAAAATTAAATAAATCATCACCACCGATACGGTGTACGTGACACAAATCAAAAAACACCCCCAGCCCGCATCTCTAACCACTTTTTCTCTCTAGATGTGTATCTCTCTAATAAGACATCCCCAATTGTATACGAAAATCTGTTACGCGAGCGAACGAGAGGGTGAGAAACAATAAGTCGGGATGAGAGAGCGAAAGAGAAGGAATGCTGAAATTAGGGTGAGAGTGAATGAGAGAGAAACAATAAGTTGGAAGTGGGATGAGAGAGTGAGAGAGAAACAGAGTTATGGGAGTGGGATGAGAGTGAAAGAGACAGAGAGGAATAAAATAAAAAGCAATGAGGGATGATTTTTATACATCGTAAAGCGAAACGTACGTATCTTATTGACTGTTTGATAAATTCCTCATTTAACGAAATCGCCTACATATATATATATATATATATATATATATATATATATATATACATATATATAGATATATATATATAATATATATATACAGGTTATTATCCGACTTGCAAATCTTTCAAATTACATTCCGCGAAATATATTTCGCGAAAAATAACTTTAGGGTGGGTGTAACATTGTTACGTACCGGTTACGTTTTTCTGATATTGAGCGAAAACAATCTTATTAGACGTTTCGTTTATTTATTTGATCCATCAACTAAATTGCACGTTTGTTTTTATTCCTCAGAAGTATTTATTATTATGTGTTTTCTCCAGCAATTTTATTTTGCTCGTCAGTAGAGTTCTTTCTAGAATTATTAAAAAAAATGGTTGAATTTTGCTTGTCAGTAGAGTTCTTTCTTGAATTATTAAAAATCAATTTCTTTTGCTCATCAGTAGATGTTTTTGTTCAAAATCATATTCTGTTTGTTTGCTTCTCAGTAGAGTCCTTTTTGGAAATTTGTAAGTAGGGTTCTTTCTTGTTTTATCAAAAGTTAGTCTCACTTTACTGGACAATAGAGTCCTTTCGAAGAAATTCATAATCAGTTTGTTTGCTCGTCAGTAAAGTCCTTTTTTCGAAATCAGTCAGTAGAGTTCTTTCTTGTTTTGATTAAATATAGCTTTATTTTGCTCGTCAGTAGAATTGTTACTTGTTTTGATTAAATACAGTTTTATTTTGCATTTTTCTAGTTTTATTAAAAAAATGTTTAATTTTGCTCGTCAGTAGAGTCTTTTCTTATTTTGTTAAAAAAATTATTAAATTTTGCTTGTTAGTTGAGTTCTTTCTTCAATTTGTATAAATCAATTTTATTTTGCTCGTCAGTAAAGTCCTTTCCTGTTTTATTAAAAAAAGTGTTTAATTTTGTTCGTCAGTCAGAGTCTTTTCTTGAGAAGCTAAGTTTGCTAGTCAGTAGAGTCATTTTGTAAATTTCAATATTTTATATGGTTGCTCGTCAGAAGAGTCCTTTCTTCATAATCGAAATTCGGTTTGGTCGTCAGTAGAGTCTACTTTCTGTTACAATTATTATAAAACTAAAGTTCTTGTATAATTAAAAGACAGTTTTCTTTTGCTCATCAGTAGAGTTCCTTTTTGTTTAATTAAATGTCAATATAATTTTGGTCGTCAGTAGAGTTCTTTTATGATTTATTAAGATGTAGCACAGGTCAAAAGAGAGAAATAAAGAACTCAACTGACGGGGAAGCTATAAAAAGGAACAATGTATTTAAAAAAAGAAACAATAAACTCTACTGAAGAACAAACTACAAAACAAGAAAGCAGTCAGGAAATTACTAACCAAAATCTGAAACTAAACCAGTATAAAAAGAGCTCTACTGACAACGAAATTGATTAGAAAACTTAAAGCGGAAAGAACTCTACTGATACTACAATACTACAATAATGAACTCTACTGACGAGAAAAATAAGTTTAAAAAATATATTTCTAATATTCTAAACGAAAATATATTTAAAACCGACCCATCCCACTTCTATCAGCTTTCGAGGGATGATTTTTTTTTTATTTTACGACATCCTCAACCCCCGCCTTTAATATTTGTGTGAGATGTATTTCTATCTTATTAGAAAGATATACATCTTGTCACACCCTGTGTCACTGATTTCTTTTATTTACAGGGGGGGTGTAAAAATACTAAAAATATCTCATTGGAATGATTCGTTCGTGTCAATAACAGACGGAAACGAAATTTGCATAATGAGGGATGAAAAATCGTAGAAATTAGGTGTGAGTCACATTTTGCCCAAATAATGATATAACACTAGTTGTTAAAGACGTCTAGGAAGTTTTACTTCCAATATTAAATTAAACTAGTGATGTATGGCATCATGCCTTAAGGCAAATTTCTGGAACTTCCCGTACCGTAATGGTGAAATATTGGAGAAATTTTAAACATTTTCAAATATATTATTACAACAAATACTGTAACATTCATTATTTTTGCTATCTTATTGTTATATCTGAGCAAATCAAATGTAAATCATAAATCACGAATCAATTAATTTATCTCCAGAACATTAACAATCGTCATTTCATTTCGAATTCAATTTCAAAAAAAATAGTTGCTTAATTTGCACAAAATTGTAAAAGTGCTCCCGTACAGTCACAGTATAAACGCATCTGCAAATAATTCTGTGCGACATTTTCACTTGTACTGTGGTTAGCTTGGCGGCATTTTCACATTTTGCAATAGCTTTTTTCACAAAATTGGAAAAGTTCTCCAGTACATAAACAGTCTAAACGCACTCGGGTAAATATTTGTACCAGAGTGGCGCTTGGACTGTGCTTAGCCTGGGTAATTTTTTGAATTGTTCACACACACACATCCATTTAGTTTCTGAGGTGTGCCCCTTAAAAATGTTCAGAAACCTTCAAAAAGTCGAGAAATGTAAAAATTTTCATTTTCGATTTTCGGCCCATTACTATAACTACCCTACGGGAAGTTAATTATCTGGGAAAAACAAGAATTATACAAGGAATGAACTCTACTGACGAGCAAACTTCTGGGATTTTAACAAAAATAAATCTATTTTTAGCAAAAAGAGAAATAACAAGTAAATGCACAAGCGAGTCGACTCGATGTCGATTCGAATTGCTTCGTACTATATACAGTGCAGTGGGTCAAAATGTTTCAATATGGTTAAAATGCATGTTGGGTATCAAATGAAAGGTCTCAACGAGCACATTACGAATATCACACTGAAAGACCTCAAAAACTAATAGGGTTCCGTACTCTTTACATTTACCTCTAAAACTAATTTTACATTTTAATTTCTATTTTAAAGTATACAGAGTTGTTGTATAACATTATAATATTAGACAGTATTGTTAATAATATTATTTCAATTTAAACAAATTTGCCGAATACATTATTCATATTAATCGAATGGATTAAGGAAAACCAAAGATATAACAAATAAATGCACAAGCGAGTCGACTCGATGTCGATTCGAATTGCTTCGTACTATATACAGTACAGTGGGTCAAAATGTTCCAAAAAGTAAAAATGCATGTGGGGTATCAAATGAAAGGTCTCGACGAGCACTTTACGAATATCATACTTAAAGACCCTAAAAACTAATAAATAGTACAGTGGTTTTCAAAATTTGAATTTAGGACCCACTTCATTACATTTTTCTAGTAAATCCTCATGAATCCTATTCTAGTGGCAGTGAATGATTAAATTGTCCTTGTATTCTGCATAGTTACTAATAGTAGCTAATAACTTAGCATATTTCAATAGTGAATAATTGAATTTAATTTACTTAAATAATTTTTAGTCTGAAGAGCTCTTCAAAACTGACACTACAAATATTTTTTCATCCATTTCGCGCTTCGTTAACTTCATATCCATCCATTACGAGTGTTTGCCTTCGATTTTAATACTAATATCAAATGGCAGAAATTGTGGATGACACTGCACGAAAACTATCGCCCGTTTTCTGCAAAATCATCGCATTTAAGTGTCTCCTTCATATATAAATATAATAGTTTGCTACAATATGTATATAATTCATAAATGCATTTCTCGTGTAATACATCGTCACGCCCAAAAGAAGAGCACAACACTAAAAGATGACAGTGTGGACGTGGCCTTATGTCTTCATAGGGCGAAATTATTTTATATGCGGGTAAGGGTGAGATTAATAATTAATTGCGAAAAGCTTTGAATAGTGTTTGTTTTTTTTTAATATAATATTTTACATTTTTTTTTTTAATTTGCTCGTCAGTAGAGTTCTTTTTTACAATTTGGTGTGTAAATTTGAAAATTTAATCTGGGTTGTCGGTTTAGTTATTTTGATTCACTAACATAACATAAAATTTGCTCGTCAGTAGAGTTCTTTGTATTTTTTTTTATCAAAGTCCAAAGTCACTTTGCTCGACAGTACAGTTCTAATTTTTTTTGAAAGCCCAAAGTCACTTTGCTCGTCAGTAGAATTCTTTCTAGTTCTTTTTGAAAGTCTAAAGTCACTTTGCTCGTCAGTAGAGTCCTTTCTATTACTTTTTGAAATTCAAAAGTCACTTTGATCATCAGTAGAGTCCTTTCTATTTCTTTATCAAATTAAAAAGTCACTTTGTTTGTCAGTAGAGTCCTTTCTATTTCTTTTTGAAAATCTTAAAGTCACTTTGCTCGTCAGTAGAGTTCTTTCTAATTTTTTTTGAAAGTCGAAAGTCACTTTTCTCCTTAGTAGAATTCTTTCTATTTATTTTTGAGAGTCTAAATTCACTTTGATTGTCAGTAGAGTCCTTTCTATTTTTTTTAAAACTCTAAAGTCACTTTGCTCGTCAGTAGAGTTCTTTCTAATTCTTTATCAAATTCAAAAGTCACTTTGCTCGTCAGTAGAGTTCTTTCTATTTCTTTTTAAGAGTCTAAAGTCACTTTGCTCCTCAGTAGAGTTTTTTTTATTTCGTTTTGAAAGTCTAAGTTTGCTCGTCAGTAGAGTTCTTTCTAATTTTTTTTGAAAGCCGAAAGTCACTTTGCGCGTCAGTAGAGTCCTTTTCATTTTTTTTTACCATTTTTTTAAAAATTTAAAGTCACTTTGCTCGTCAGTAGAGTTCTTTTTATTTTTTTTCGAAAGTCGAAAGTCACGTTGCTCGTCAGTAGAGTTTTTTCTTCCAATTCTATATTTTATAGTAGAGTCCTATATTTTTTTTTAATTATTTCCAAATGCATTTTTTTTAAAAGTTGTGATAGAAACTAAAACAACAAAAAATTCATTCATAATAACACCCTAAAATATTAGAGGCCTATGAGAAATTATTCTTTCAAAAATTTTCCTCTTACACCTAGTAACTTTCATACCCGAAACACCATACTAGTTTCCAAATCAAAATATCCACAAACACACTATACAGAATTGCCGTTGAAATTTAAATTTTGTACGAAACAAGTATAGTATACTAAATTCCATAATGAGATTTCATCACAAGTTCTATGTAAAATATCTGAAGAAATGCAATATTTGTTGGAATTTACTATAGTTTCCTTGCCTTTAGGCAAAATGCTTCACTTACATTTAGTACCTTTAATACCCAAAATACCATACTAGCTTCCAAATCAAGATATTCACAAACATACTATGCAGAATGTCTGTTGAAATTTAAATTTGGTATGGAACTAAGTATAGTATACTAAATTCCATAATAAGATTTCATCATGCGTTGTATGTAAAATACTTGCAGAAATTGAATATTTGTTTGGAATTTAGTATACTTTACTCTTCATAGAAAAATGTATGAAAGAGAAAAATGTACTAATCTGAGGCACTCGTCGTAACAATTTGGCAAGTTTATCATAATACCACTTGCACCAAGTCCGTAAAATGACTTTAGTAAATTTATATTTTTATCAAAAATAACTGTTTTAGTCTTTTAGTCACCACCTGTCGCCTCAGGGTCCCTTAGACCTCCGTAGTCGTCGTAGTCCTTTTTAATGGCAATTTAACTGTAAAAAGTCATTAACAAAAGTAACTGTTGCAATTAATAACAATAACAATAAAGATATCGTTAATAACAATTGGAATATATTTCAAGCCGCTAAAATCTATTTTTGACAAAAATTTTACAGTTAGACAAAAGACATTATGATTAAGAACGATTTATGGACTTCCTGGTGCATTTTTGATGATTTCATGGAAAAATGAGTGAGTAAATAGTTTTGGTATTGTTTAAACAAATTATTGGAATAATTATAAATAATACTAACTAAATTATAGAAATATTCACGATTTTGTCAAAAAGTGAGATCATTACGTGGGCTGTAGTAAATATAGTGTTTGTGTAAAACATAGCATTTTTGACAAGCTCTTCAGGACGTACTTTTTGTACTACGACTTTGCAAATTTGATATTTCATTCTTCAACATATCTACTATGATATAAAATTTTAAAATTTTGATATCATGTAACAAATTATAGGAAATATTTACTACATTTACAAAAAGTGTGATATTAATTGTACAGTAAATATAGTAGCTGTTAGTGTGAAATAGAGTATTTTTGACGAGCTCTTCAGAACGTACCCTTTGTACTACGACTTTGGAAATTTGATATTATATTCTTCAATATATCTACTATGATATAAAATTCTAAAATTCAAATATCATGTAACAAATTATAGGATATATTTACTACATTTTCAAAAAGTGTGATATTAATTGTACAGTAAATATAGTAGCTGTTAGTGTGAAATAGAGCATTTTTGACGAGCTCTTCAGAACGTACCCTTTGTACTACGACTTTGGAAATTTGATATTATATTCTTCAATATATCTACTATGATATAAAATTTTAAAATTTAAATATCATAAAACAAATTATAGGAAATATTTACAACTTTGTCAAAAAGTGAGATCATTATGTGAGTTATATAGCAAATATAGTGTTAGTGTATAATATGGCATTTTTGACGAGCTCTTCAGAACGCACCGTTTGCACTACGACTTTGGAAATTTGATATTATATTCTTCAATATATCTACTATGATATAAAATTTTAAAATTTCAATATCATGTAACAAATTATATGAAATATTCACGACTTTGTTAAAAAGTGAGATCATTACGTGGGCTATATAGTAAATATAGGGTTAATGTAAAATATGGCATTTTTGACGAGCTCTTCAGAACGCACCATTTGTACTACGACTTTGTAAATTTGATATTTTATTCTTTAATATATCTACTATTATGTAAAATTTTAAAATATTAATATTATTTGACAAATTTTAGAAATATTTACGACTTTGTCAAAAAGTGTGATATTAATTGTACAATAAATGTAGTTGCTAGTGTGAAATAGAGCATTTTTGACGAGCTCTTCAGGACGTACCTTTAGTACTACGACTTTGCAAATTTGATATTTTATTCTTCAATATATCTACTATGATATAAAAGTTTAAAATTCAAATATCCTGTAACAAATTATAGGAAATATTTACAACTTTGTTAAAAAGTGAGATCATCATATGGGCTATAGTAAATATAGTGTTTGTGTAGGACATGGCATTTTTGACGAGCTCTTCAGAACGCACCGTTTGTACTACAACTTAGGAAATTTTATAATATATTCTTCAATTTATCTACTATGATATAATATTTAAATATCACGTTACAAATCATAGAAATATTTACAAATTTGTCAAAAAGTGAGATCATTATGTGTGCTATGGTAAATACAGTGTTAGTGTATAATATGCCATTTTTGACGAGCTCTGTAGGACGTACCCTTTGCACTAAGTTCTTGTACTTTTAATATTTTATTCTTCAATATATCTACTATGATATAAAATTTTAAAATTTAAATATCATGTAACAAATTTTAGGAAATATTCGCGACTTTGTCAGAAAGTGTGATATTAATTGTACAATAAATATAGTAGCTGTTAGTGTGAAATCTAGCATTTCTGACGAGCTCTTCAGAACGCACCGTTTGTACTACGACTTTGGAAATTTGATATTATATTCTTCAATATATCTACTATGATATAAAATTTTAAAATTTAATGTTCATGTAACAAATTATAGGAAATGTTTACGACTTTTAGATCATTGTGTGGGATATAGTAAATACAGTATTAATGTAAAACATGATGTTTTTGACGAGCTCTCAAGGACGTACCCTTTACACTACGTTCTTGTACTTTCAATATTTTATTGTTCAATATAACTACTATCGTATAAAATTTTAAAATTTAAATATCATGTAACAAATTATAGGAAATATTTACAACTTTGTCAAAAAGTGAGATCATTACGTGTGCTATAGTAAATACAGTGTTAGTGTAAAACATGGCATTTTTGACGAGCTCTTCAGAACGTACCCTTTGTACTACGACTTTGGAAATTTAGCATTATATACTTCAATATATTTACTATCATATAAAATTTTAAAATTTTGATATCATGTAACAAATTATATGAAATATTCACGACTTTGTAAAAAAGTAGGATCATTATGTGGGTTATAGTAAATACAGTGTTAGTGTATAATATGGTATTTTTGACGAGCTCTTCGGGACGTACTTTATGTACTGAGTTCTTGTACTTTTAATATTTTATTCTTCAATATAACTACTATCGTATAAAATTTTAAAATTTCAATATCATGTAACAAATTATAGGAAATATTTACAACTTTGTCAAAAAGTGAGGTCATTATGTCGTCTACAGTCAATATAGTAGTTAGTAAAATATGGCATTTTTGACGAGCTCTTCAGAACGCACTGTTTATACTACGACTTTGGAAATTTTATATTATATTCTTCAATATGTCTACTACCAGAACAAATTCTATAATAAATAAGTTTTGGAACAAAATATTCAAATATTTATGATTTTGTGCGCTTGTCTGTTGAGATATTGTTCTTAAACCATCTCGTCGGTATAGAGTCGCTTTTTTAATTCAAATTTAGATTTGTCTTGAAAAAAAAAACTAAAAATATGAACAATATACAAATTAAGATTTTCATTACTTAAAAGGACTCTACTGACAAGCAAACAATATATAATTGTTATCCGAGTAGACAATATTATAAACATTATGACGTAATTTCATGACTGTAATACGACTTTATAAATTTTGCTTAAAACAAATAGGTATTTTCCTTATCATACAATTTATGAGTAGTTTTTGAAAATTAGGAATAATCAATTAACGACTACTAATTATTTTTATCTAATTACAAAATTCCATTAAGACAAAACAAAGTGACTAATTCCATATTTGGAACAACGGGACAGGTCATTAAAAATAACGGCTTTGACTCGCAAATCCATTTTATACGGGCCAGAAAAATAGAAATAAGTCATAGATAAGGAAGAGGCGTAATTTCACTTAAATTATTTTATTTTAATTGAACTATTAGTGCTAGAATGTTGTAATTTTAGTATGTTATACTTGAATGTATGTACTATCACTAAAAGTACTAAAATTGGATAAATATTTTATTTTGTTAATATTAGGGCTGAGAAACGTATCATAAACCCATAAACATTTGTTTTACAATTTTATTATTCACTAAATTATTTTTTAGTAATAAAACTATTAATGCTAGAATGTTGTAATTTGAGTATATTTTACTTGAATATATATACTGTGGCCACAAATAGTAAAATTGATCACATTCAGGTACTTTCACCCAAAAGAAAATCATTTCCATTGACACAGTTCGATTTCTTTTCATAGAAAGTTACATACACGATTCGCTCGAAATGCAAATTTTCGATGTAAAACACATTTTACAAGTTTCGAAGAAAAAGTGAAGTAGAAATTGAAATGTTTGCTTGTCAGTAGAGTCCTTTTTAGTGATGATAATCTTGATTTTTATATTGTTCTTATTTTTAGTTTTTTTTTTTAAGACAAATCTAAATTTGAATTAAAAAAGCGACTTTACCGACTAGATGGACTTAGAACAATATTTCAAACTAGCTGTAAGTGGAATTCTGTCTTAGGGCAATTAGGGCATCGTGCCTTAAGGCAAATTGCTGGAACTTCCCGTACCAAAAATTATTATTATTTTTTAAAAACGATTAAAATTGAAAAATTGAAAAAAAATTACTTCGAAAAAATAAGATTTTTGAGAAACTATAAATTGGACAAAAAATTACTTTTTTTTGAAAAAAAAATTTTTTAAAAAAAAAATTTTAAAAAAAAAATTTTTTTTTTAATTTTTTTTTTTTTAATGTTTTCTTTATTTTGACATATTTTGGAAGATCTGAACTTGTTTTTCAGAGCAATCGTACTGCTTTAACTGCATAGAGACGAAATATAAAGCGCGTAAGCGCGGCGTCGCTGTCTAACGGGTAAACATTGATACGGAACCCATAAGAAAATAAACAAAATTTATATTTATTGTTAAAATCTCTATAAAATATCTGAAAATTTGATGTGCATATGTCTAATGATCATTTTTGACCGCCAAATTGCATTTTTTTTTACTTTTTTCGTTATATCTCCGAAACCGCTAGACCTGCCTTTATGAAAATTTGATCAATTCTTCATCTTGTCAATACAAGTAAAATGTTTTTTGAATTATTAAAATCGGACGCTCCGTTCTCTTAAAAACTGAGTTACCGTTTTCGGCACTTTTTGCCCCGTATCTCCGGAACGGCTAGACCTGCCTTCGCCAAAAACTAATCAGCACGTCACCTTATCAATACGAATCGAATGTTTTTTGAATTATTCAAATCGGTTGATCCGTGTTCCCGAAATCGTCGACGAAAATTTGTATCCGCACATACATACACACACACACACACACACACACACACACACACACACACACACACATACATCCATTTTTTCTAAGGTATGCCAAAATATTCAGAAACCTCTTAACGTAAACGTAAGATATATAAAAATTTTCATTTTCGATTTTTTTGCGATTACTATAACTTACCCTACGGGAAGTTAACAAGTGCACAAAATCGTAAATATTTGAATATTTTGTTCCAAAACTTATTTATTATAAAATTTGTTCTGATAGTAGACATATTGAAGAATAGAATATCAAATTTCCAAAGTCGTAGTACAAACAGTACGTTCTGAAGAGCTCGTCAAAAATGCCATATTAGACACAAACATTATATTTACTATAGCCGACATAATGATCTCACTTTTTGACAAAGTCGCTAATATTTCCTATAATTTGTTACATGATTTTTAAATTTTAAAATTTCATATGATAGTAGATATATTGAAGAATAAAATATTAAAAGTTCGAGAACGTAGTACAAAGGGTACGTCCTGAAGAGCTCGCCAAAAATCACTTATAATGGAAAATAAATAAAATCTCTATTTGTTTAGAAACTTGTTAATATTTTGTATTTTGATATGAAAGTTATTAATTTTAGTACATGTTGCCATACTATACATATTGGAGAGTAAATTGTTCAAAGTTTAAGGTCTTTGTACAACTGGTACGTCCTGGAGAGCTCATCAAAATCACAACTGCATCCTAATACAAACTTATTATCTATACATACTAGTACACAGTACGATTTTATTTTTATGCAATATTTGTTATTTTATATTTTTATTTAATTTATTCTTTTATTTAATTTTTTTTTCTTTTATAAAATGCAATGCTTTGCAATATTTGCAGTCTATCGACTTGTGTATATATTTTTCGTCGGAAAAACCGGATATTGTACTCTTAGAGGAAACGCCGAACGACTGCATCTTCTGGCTGTAAAAATTTTACTCTATTTTTATTTCTGCATTTTTACTTTTATTTTACGCCGATTTCTATCGTATATCGTATGTATACAGAATAATAGACCGAGAGCTGGCGAAAAAAACTTCATTGTACAAACAGTACCTACGTCTTGAAGAGAACTTTGAAATAACAAAAAAAATTTTTGAAAATTTGATTTAACTAGCTGTAAGTGGAATTCTGTCTTAAGGCAATTAGGGCATCGTGCCTTAAGGCAAATTGCTGGAACTTCCCGTACCAAAAATTTTTTTTTAATTTTTTTTTTTAAATTTTTTTTTTTTTATTTTGACATATTGTGGAAGATCTGAACTTTTTTTTCAAAGCAATCGTACTGATTTAACTGCATATGGAAAAAATATAAAGCGCGTAAGCGCCGCGTCGCTGTCTAACGCATAAGCATTGGTACGGAACCCATAGGAATGTTAACAAAATGTATACTTATTATTAAAATCTCTATAAAATATCTGATAATTTGATGTGCATATGTCTAATGATTATTTTTGACCGCCAAATGGCTAATTTTTTTACTTTTTCCTCCATATCTCCGAAACCGCTAGACCTACCTTTATGAAAATTTTATCGATTTTTCATCTTGTCAATACAAGTAAAATGTTTTTTGAATTATTTAAATCGGACGCTCCGTTCTCTTAAAAACTGAGTTACCGTTTTAGGCACTTTTTGCCCCGTATCTTCGGAACGGCTAGACCTGCCTTCGTCAAAAACTAATCAGCACGTCTCCTTATCAATACGAATCGAATGTTTTTTGAATTATTCAAATCGGTTGATCCGTGTTCCCGAAATCGTCGACGAAAATTTGTATCCGCACATACATACACACACGTACATACATACACACACACATACACACACACATACACACACACACACACACATACATCCATTTTTTCTAAGGTATGCCAAAATGTTCAGAAACCTTTGAAACGTAAAGATATATAAAAATTTTCATTTTCGATTTTTTTGCGATTACTATAACTTGCCCTACGGGAAGTTAAAAATTAAACAAAATATAAGGTTGTCAAATATCTCTTTTCCGCCTTTTTGTATTATAAACCAAGAGCAAAAAAGCGGAAGGGAGATATTTGACAACCTAATATTAACATAAAAATGACTATAATTATTTAGTATATATATAATTATGTGTGTGTGTCAAAAGTTGTCAATTTTAGTATTCGTTATCATTTTAGACATATGGAAGTATATTGTGTCAAAAGTACAAAATCGTAGTACAAACGGTTTGCCCTGAACAGCTCGTCAAATAATCACTAATTTTTAACTAATTATTAGATAAATTTGATCTTGTTTATGAAGTTATCGCTGCCACTTTATTCGCAAAGTCTGAAATATTTTAGTATTTTGTTATAAAGTTTAGCATTTTTAGTATTTGTTGTCATAATAGATATATTGGAGAATTTTGTTTCCGAAGTACAGGGTTGTAGTGCAAACTATACGTTCTGAGGAGCTCGTCAAATATGACACTTCTCCGCTCCAAAATATACTAATACTAATTTGTTTATGGTTCAAATATAGTTTTTTTTTAATTTTGTTCTAAAATGTACGAATTTTAGTATTTACTGTCATAGTAGACATATTGCAAAATATTATATTCAAAGTACAATGTCGTAGTACAAATAGTACGCCCTGAAGAGCTTGTTAAAAATGACATTACTTTATTCTAAAATATATGAACTTATTTATTTATTTATTCGAGAGTCTATTTTGACATTTTTTGAGTTTGTTCAGAAAGTTCTTGTTATTGCAAAATTTTGTTCTAAAATGTATGAATGTTAGTATTTGTTGTCATAGTAGACATATTGCAAAATATTATATCTAGAGTGCAAGGTTGTAGTAGGAACGGTTTGTCCTGAAGAGCTCATTGAAATGACACTACTCCATCCCAAAATATACTAAAATGCATTTAGTTTGTTCAGAAAGTTGTTGATATTGTGCAAATTTATTATAAAACTTACCCATTTTAGTACTTGTTATCATAGTAGACATATTAAAGTATATTATGTCCAAAATATAATGTCGTAGTGCAAATAGTACGTCCTGAAGAGCTCCTTGAAACGAGACCTCAAACTGTAATTAATTTCTTTGTGTTCTTAGAAAGTTGTCAGTTATTTAAAATTCTGTTATAAAATTTATCAATTTTAGTATTTGGTGTCATAGAATACATATCAGAGAATATTGAGGCAAAATTATAAGGTTGTAGTACAAACGGTACGCCCTGGAGAGCTCATTGAAATGACACTACTCAATTTCAAAATATACTAAATTGTTCAGAACTAGTTTGTTCAGAAAGTTGTTGATATTTTGCAATTTTATTATAAAATTTTCCAATTTTTTGTATTTGTTAACTTAGTAGACATATTCAAGTATATTATATCCAAAATATAATGTCGTAGTACGAACAGTACGTCCTGAAGAGCTTTACAAAAATGACACTACTTTACTTCAAAATGCATAAACTTAGTTATTTATACAATAGTCTATTCTGAGTTTGTTTAGAAAGTTCTTGTTATTGCAAAATTTTGTTATGAAATATATCAATTTGAAAATTTATTTTTATAGTAGACATATTGAAGAATATTATATCCAAAGTACAAGTTTGTTGTACAAACGGTTCGTCCTGGAGAGCTCGTTGAAAAATTCTTTTAAATAAAAATAAAATTTGACCTTGTTTTTCACTTTTGTCACTTTTTTCAAAAAGGCATGAATATTTCACAATTTTTGGTAAAAACTTATCACTTTTAGTATTTGTTGTCATAGTAGACATGTTGGAGAATAATATATCCAATGTACATCACAATACGTCCCGAAGAGCTCTTTAAAATTACACTATTCTAGCTCAAATTAAATTTAAAAGTATAAGTTTGCATACAGCCGGTATGCGAAAGTCAATATAAAAAAATATTTTTATTTTATATTATGAATTTAATAGTTTTTTTTAAATTAATTTGCCTATTGGCAAGTTGCTACTGATAATATATTTAAATGTCTTATTAAATTTTAAATCAATTATTTAGTAAAGAAATATATTTTGTCTTCGTAAAATAACTTTGTTTCTAATTTTCTTTGAATTAAGTTTGACATTTAAGTCATTCTGAATCATTCGGCACAAAAATTGTAAGAAAGTATAAAATTGTCAAAAAATTATTAAATAAAATGTAATCAACGTTTTAGTGAAAACTAATTAGAAATACTTTGTAAAGACTTCATAATTTATTTATAATTATTTGCTGAATCTTCTCAATGATTACTTGGATTTTCTTCAATTTGAGTATTTTTTCCACTAGCTCTCTGTCTATTATTTCATTGAAAGCAAAAGGGCAATCGCCGGCGACTCCTTATGCAAATAAGTGTGCGAATATATCCGCAAACAATATGCAAAGCAATATCCGGAATTGTCTGCGAAAGACTCTTTTTAAAATCGACGACTGCGATTTTATTTTTAGGGTATACCGAGTTGTTGTAGAACATTATAATATAAGACAAAATTGTTGATTGTTTAATTTTAAACAAATTTCCCGAATACATCATTTGTAGTAATCGAATGGTTGAAAAGTTATAAACAATGCAGTAAATAAATGCACTTGCAATAAATAGATTTTTAATGGTAGATTTCTGGTCGTTTTTAAAGTATACCGAGTTGCTGCAGGGCTTTATGGTGTTAGACAATAATGTTGGTTATTTAATTTTAAACAAATTTTCTAAATATATCATTCATATTGAACAAATGGTTTAAAAGTTACAGATTTTTGTTTAAAGTAATGCATATTCTTTCTCAAGTACCAAGCATTTCCAATATATAGGGTAGAGTTGGGAACAATTTTCGGTTCAATTGTAATTTAAAGTATACCGAGTTGTTATAGAGTCTTATAATGTTAAACAAAATTGTTCATTATTTAATTTTAAATAAATTTGCCGAATACATCATTCATATTAAATTAATAATATAAAAGTTACAGATTTTTGTTTAAAGTGATACATATTTTTTCCAGTATGTACCAAGCATTCGTAATATGGGGTAGAGTTGTGTATAGTTTTCGGTTTAATTGTAATTTAAAGTAGACCGAGTTGTCATAGAGTATTATAATGTTAGGCAAAATTGTTTATTATTTAATTCTTAACAAATTTCCTGAATACATCATTTATATTAATCAAATGGTTTAAAAGTTATGAACAATATGATAAATAAATGCACTTCTGATAAAAAGATTTCTAATAGTTGATTTCTAGACGTTTTTAAAGTATACCGAGTTGTTATAGAGTCTTATAATGTTAAACAAAATTGTTGACTGTGTAATTTTAAACAAATTTCCCTAATACATCAATCATCTCAAACAAACGGTTTAAAAGTTATAGACGATATTATAAAACAAAACACCGAATTACAGTACAGAAATGTTTTTTTTATATGTAGGGAATTGATAGAGGAAGCCCATGGTAATTCCATAATAATAATAATTATATCTAGAGTCGTGTCAAGGTCTAAATAAGATTGCATTCTAAATAGTTTATGCATTTAATTTGCATATCTATATCTCTAAATCGGTTTTTATTTCCTTTTGCAGAAAGATGTTTATCTTCAAAGGAATTATATAAAGCCATATGTTACGTGAACGTTTGTGTTAATAATTATTTTATTTGCATAAAAAATAATTGTACACTATTATTTATTATACTAATATTGTTATTTATTATATCTATTTTATTGATATACTTTTTGAAAAAAAAATAACAATTAGGGCAAATGTATGATAAATATCGATCTTAGTTACAGGACTAAAAATCTTAGGACAGTACTAAAATTTTATACTAAAATGTTAAGTTTTTCGGGCAAAGATTGTTTGTTTTGATAATTTTACAAGTAAATTTATCGATATTCTTTTTTTCAAATATGATTAATTCAAAAATCCTCGTTTTGTATTTATAAAACAAAATTGTCAACAAAATTTGTTAAATTTTTTTTAACAAAAATATACATATCAAATTTTCAAAATTCTTATTTCATTAAATTGTAATAATTTATGTATTATTTGCAAATATTTTAAGTGCTGTTTTGTCTTTAGATTTTCTTGAAGAAAATTATAAAACGTTTTTTTGTCCTAAAATCTGAAAAAAAAATAGATTTTAAAAATATTTTAAATTATTTGAGAAAATTATTTTTTATAGTTTTGGCTTGTCTTAAAAGTTTCATGAAAATTACCAAAAAAAAATTTCCTTTTTTGTCTTAAAATTTGAAATAGTTCATTTTGCTCGTTAGTAAAATTTGGACAAAATATGTTATAATTCAAAATTTTGTTAGAAAATTTATGAAACTTGTTATACAGTACTATTATACACACTTTCAAGAATAACTTATTCTAAGTACAACTTTCTAGTGCAAATGATAGTTCTTTGAAGAGCTCTTTGAAAACAATAGAAACTTCAACCAAAGATTATTAATTTCATTTTAGATTATTAACCTATTATATTATAATACATAGGAACACATTTAAGTAAAATGTGTTATTATTTAAAATTTTGTTAGAAAACTTATAAAATTGGTTATACAGTATTATTGTAAACACTTTGTAGAATAATATATCCAAATTACAAGTTCGTAGTGCGAACGGGACGTCCTGTAGAGCTCTTTGAAACTGATAGTCATTTTAACCAAAAATTAATGTTTAAAACCACATTTTATATAGAAACACATTTTGGTAAAATGTGTTATAATTCAAAATTTTGTTGCAAAACTTACAAAATTTGTTATACAGTATTATTGTAAACACTTTGAAAAATGATATATTCAAATTACAAGATTCTAGTGCAAAAGGTACTCCCTGTAGAGCTCTTCAAAACTGAGACATATTTCACCCAAAGATTGTTGTTTATAACCACGCTTTATATAGGAACACAGTTGGACAAAATGTGTTAAAGTTAAAAATTTTGATACAAAACTTATGAAATTTTGCATACAGTATTATTAAACACACTTTGAAGAATAATATATCTCAATAACAAGTTTGTAATACAAACGATACGTCCTGGAGAGCTCTTCGAAAATTCACCATTTTATCAATTAAATAATTCCACATTTCATAACATACCGTTTTATAATAGGATAAAATAATTTTTAATTCAAAACTTTGTAAGAAAACTTTTGGAATTTTTTATACAGTATTATTGTACATACTTTGAAGAATATTAAGTTCAAACTACATGTACCTAGTACAAACAGTATGTCCTGGAGAGCTCTTCAAAAATTCACAATTTTATCAATCAAATCATATCACATTTATTGTTCATAATCACACCTTACATATAAAACAATATAAGATAAAATCATTTTCAATTAATAATGTTGTTAGAAAAATTATAAATTTTATTATTAGGTATTATTGCAAATACTTTGAAGAATAATATATCCAATTTTCAAGTTTGTAGTACAAACGGTACTTCCTGGAGAGCTCTTTGAAATTTTCATTTCCACCAATCAAATCATTACACATTTCATAACATACCGCTTCATATTAGGATAAAATCATTTTTAACTCAAAATTTCGTTAGAAAACTGAGGAAATTTCTTATATAGTAATATTATACATACTTTGATGAACAATATATCCCAATAACAAGTTCGTAATACAAACGATACGTCCTGGAGAGCTCTTCGAAAATACACAATTTTATCAATCAAATCATTTCACATTTATCGTTCATAACCACACTCTATATATAAAACAATGTAAGATAAAATCATTTTTAATTAATAAAGTTGTTAAAAAAACTTATAAATTTTATTATACAGTATTATTATAAACACTTTTAAGAATAATGTGTCTAAATTACAAGTTTGTAGTACAAACGGTACGTCCTGGAGAGCTTTTCAAAATTCACATTTCCACCAATCAAATCATTACACATTTCATAACATACCGCTTCATATTAGGATAAAATCATTTTTAACTCAAAATTTTGTTAGAAAACTTACGAAATTTCTTATATAGTATTATTTTGCACACTTCGAAGTATGATATGTCCAAAGTACAAGTTTGTTGTGCAAATGGTCACAAAAGATTCAGAATGACTGCGAGAAATCAAGATCGAAGACACAATTTTTCTTGTCAAAATTTTGTAAATTATACGTTTCATTATAACAAAAATAATTACACCAACAACCCCAAAACTGATCAGGACACTCTTTTTCTAATATTCAAGCCAAACGATTCAAAATGACTAATAACATCGAGAAAACAAAGTAAGCGACTCGGCTTTTTTGCAAAATTTAAGAATTTACCACTTTTTCAACAATTAAACCAAAACCTCTACTAATAAACAACTGACCCAAAAAACCCAAAAACCCATTTTCCTGTCCATCCCACTTCTGCAAAATTGATGTACTTTTAATTGGGTCACAAAAACCTATAAATTTTCCTCCTTTTTTCTATCGGAATTTAACCTAAATCCTACACCTCGGCGGTTTAACGAGTGTCAGTGGCGTAGGCAGTAGAAGGGGTTGTAATTACTGGAGGCGGCGGTTGGAGGTGGTGTGGCGATTCAATTGAAAAATTCCTATATAATGGCCTCGATGTGGAATTTCACATACGGATGAATATTTTAGTGATAAATTCTTCGTTAATTGTTTTGTCCTACCAGGGGGTTGGAAATTTATTGGGGTTGGGGTAGTAAATTGACCAATAGGTGTATATATATGTATATATATATATATAAATATATATATATATATATATATATATTCATATTAAAAGAAATACAGTTTTAACATAATTTTACTTAAGTGTTTCATATAAAGTTTGACTTTTTAGTGTACTCTGAGTTGTGAGATTTTAGATTCAAAGGGCTCTACAAGACGTATCGTTTGCACTACGAACTTGTAATTTTTATATAGTGTTCTTGAAAGTATGTGAAATAATACTGTATAAACAATTTTATAGGTCTTTTAACAAAGTTTTGAATTAAAAATGATTTTATCCTATTATGATACAGTATGTATAAAATGTAAAATGATTTGACTGATAGAAATGTGATTTTCCAAGAGCTCTCCAGGACATACAGTATGCACTACAAATTTGTAATTTTAATATATTATTCTTCAAAGTGTGTATAATAATACTGTATAACAAATTTCATGTGTTTTATGTTTTTTAACAAAATTTTAAATTATATCACTTTATCCAAATGTGTTCCTAAAATATATGAAAATTGTGGTTATGAACGTTAATGTTTGGGTGAAATACGACTCAGTTTCGAAGAGCTCTACAGGACGAACCGTTTGTATTACGACCTTGTAATTAAGATATATTATTCTTCAAAGTATGTATAATAATACTGTATAACAAATTTCATAAGTTTTCTGACAAATTTTTGAATTTAAAAATATTTCATCAAATTATGTTCTATGTTGATAAACATTGGTCGAAATTACTTCCAATTCCAAAGAGCTCTACGGGACGTACTGTTTGTTCTACGAATTTGTAATTTGGATATAATGTCCATCAAGGTGTGTATAATAATATTGTATGAAAAATTTGGTAAGTTTTCTTGCATAATTTTAAATCAAAAAATATTTCATGAAATTATGTTTTATATAAAGAATTCTCATGATAATCGTCGGTAGAAATTTGTCTCAGTTTCAAAGAGCTCTACAGGACGTACCGTTTGCTTTACAAACTTGTAATTTGATTATAGTATTCTTCAAAGTGTATATGATAAGACTGTATAATAAAATTCATAGGTATTCTAACTAAATTTCAAAAATAAAAAAATTTTATCAAATTATGTTTTGTATAAAGAGTTCTCATGATAATCGTTAGTAGAAATTTGCTTCAGTTTTAAAGAGCTCTACAGGACGTACCGTTTGTATTACGATCTTGTAATTTTAATATATTATTCTTTAAATTGCTTGTAATGATATAGTGTAAAAAGTTTCGAAAGTTTGAATTTTAAGACATTTTACCGAAATGTGTTCCGATATAAAGTATGGTTACAAACAATAATCTTTGGGTGAAATATGTCTTAGTTTCAAAGAGCTCTACAGGACGTACCGTTTGCTTTTGCAAACTTGTAATTGGCAAATATTATTTTTCAAGGATAAAAAAATAAATAAATATATAAACTTTTTATGTGTTTTAACAAAATTTTAATTTAAAAAAATATTCATAATTTTATGCTCTATGTGAAGCGTGCTCATGATGATTGTTAGTTGAAGTTACTTTTAGTTTCAAAAAGCTCTACAGGACGCATTGTTTGTACTACGAGCTTGTAATTTGGACAGATTCTTCTACAAAACGTTTTTAATTATACTGTATAACCATTTTCATAAGTTTTCTGACAAATTTTTGAATTTAAAAATACTTCATCAAATTATGTTCTATATAAAGAGTTCCCATGATAATCGTTGGTAGAAATTTGTCTCAGTTTCAAAGAGCTCTACAGGACGAACCGTTTGTATTACGACCTTGTAATTCTAATACATTATTCTTCAAAATATGTATGATAATACAGTATAATAAAAGTCATAGGTATTCTAACTAAATTCCAAAAATAAAAAATATTTTATCAAATTATGTGCTATATAAAGTGTTCTCATGATTGATAATCGTTGGTAGAAATTTGTCTCAGTTTCTAAGAGCTCTGCAGAACGTACCGTTTGTATTACGATCTTGTAATTTTAATATATTATTTTTTAAATTGCTTATGATGATATATTGTAAAAAAATTCATAAGTTTTTTAACAAAATTTTGAATTTTAAGACATTTTACCGAAATGTGTTCCGATATAAACTATGGTTATAAACAATAATCTTTGGGTGAAAAATGTCTTATTATTAGTTTCAAAGAGCTCTACAGGACGCACCGTTTGTACTACGAGCTTGCAATTTGGACACATTCTTTTACGAAACGTGTTAAATAATACTGTATAACCAATTTTATATGCTTTTTAACACAATTTTGAATTATAACACATTTTATCCAAATGTGTTCCTATAAGAAAATTGTGGTTATAAACGTTAATGTTTGGGTGAAATACGACTCAGTTTCGACGAGCTTTACAGGACGAACCGTTTGTATTACGACCTTGTAATTAAGATATATTCTTATTCTTCAAAGTGTGTATAATGATACTATATAATAGGTTTTGTACGTTTTCTAGCAAAATATTAAATTATAACACATTTTATCCAAAAATTTCTTGCCATTAGAAAATTATTAGCTCACAATCCGTTTGAATGTAGATTTGATTGCGCCCTTAGAACATGCACTCTGTTTGTCCTAAGCGAAGGTTGGTAAATTAATATTTGTTATATTGAAATTGAAATAATTATTAGTCAATTAGTTTTCGTTATGCTATAAATAGTTAACAAATATTTTCGAGTCTGACTAGATCTTTGAATAAGAATTTTTTCCGGTTTTGCTTCCGGAAAACCGGAATTGAAATCTACACAAACCCAAAATATCATTCCTAAAAATCATCTGCCTTATCTCTCAGAATTTCTTATTATTATTATCATTTTTTCTTCAGCCAAATTGAAAGCGATTTTTCGCCCTGGGCCCTTATCTCTACCGTGTTTCTATTCAAATTTCTCTCTAATGTCGAGACGAGGGATGCCATATACATCCCTTATTGTATGGGAAATAAAAGTTATTTATTATACACATATATATGTTTATTTCCGTATGCAAATATAATATTGCAGTCAGTCGAATGCGACTGTCGGTTTTAGATATCTTGGCGAATTTATCAAATAAGTAAGTCGGTAGATCGAGAAATAGATTAGTAGATATATAGAGAAAGACTGAGATGTGTTTTGGTTATAAAATAAAGGGAAAGGGTGCGAGGATGTCGCCGTGTTTGCACATTATTCGTTTTGCATATGCTTGGAAATTTTATATGGCTAAGGATGAAGGAAATGATACGCTAGGTAACTTTGTTTGTTGGTTTTTTCAGAATTCAAAAGAGTTATTTTTTCAATTGAACTAGTAGGGTGTATGGCATCGTGCCTTAAGGCAAATTTCTGGAACTTCCCGTACCGTAATGAAATGTTCGAGGAATGAAAATCAATAATTGTTTTGAATAATTTTAAAGAGATCATTTATTATGAATACATACTGTATATATAATATGTTTACAAGAAATTTGTTCATTCATTATTTAATTTTGATTTTTTTGATAATTTTGAAAAGTTTCTTGAATCAGATTTTGTTAATAATTTCAAAATGTTTTATGTTCAAAGTGTGCTCGTCAGTAGAGTTTCTTTTTCATTATTTGAAAGTTTGCTTATCAGTAGAGTGTAGAGTACCTTTTAATTTGCAAGTTTGCTCGTCAGAAAAGTCCCTTTGACATGCTTTGCAAGTTTGATCGTCAGTAGAATCTTCTTTTATATTTTTTAAATTTGTTCGTTAGTAGTGTCCCTTTTCAATTTTAAAAGTTTGCTCGTCAGTAGACTCTCTTCATATTTTTTAAATTTGGCTCGAGTAGAGTCCATTTTTCATATTTTTAAATCTTAAAATATGTGAT
>NW_020538040.1:1083187-1099396 GCF_003426905.1 Ctenocephalides felis | reverse complement strand
AAAAAATTTTTGAAAATTTGATTTAACTAGCTGTAAGTGAATTCTGTCTTAAGGCAATTAGGCATCGTGCCTTAAGGCAATTGCTGGAACTTCCCGTACCAAAAATTTTTTTTAATTTTTTTTTTAAATTTTTTTTTTTATTTTGACATATTGTGGAAGATCTGAACTTTTTTTTCAAAGCAATCGTACTGATTTAACTGCATATGGAAAAAATATAAAGCGCGTAAGCGCCGCGTCGCTGTCTAACGCATAAGCATTGGTACGGAACCCATAGGAATGTTAACAAAATGTATACTTATTATTAAAATCTCTATAAAATATCTGATATATTTGATGTGCATATGTCTAATGATTATTTTTGACCGCCAAATGGCTAATTTTTTTACTTTTTCTCCATATCTCCGAAACCGCTAGACCTACCTTTATGAAAATTTTATCGATTTTCATCTTGTCAATACAAGTAAAATTTTTTGAATTATTTAAATCGGACGCTCCGTTCTCTTAAAAACTGAGTTACCGTTTTAGGCACTTTTTGCCCCGTATCTTCGGAACGGCTAGACCTGCCTTCGTCAAAAACTAATCAGCACGTCTCCTTATCAATACGAATCGAATGTTTTTTGAATATTCAAATCGGTTGATCCGTGTTCCCGAAATCGTCGACGAAAATTTGTATCCGCACATACATACACACTACATACATACACACACACACACACACACACACACACACACACACATACATCCATTTTTTCTAAGGTATGCCAAAATGTTCAGAAACCTTTGAAACGTAAAGATATATAAAATTTTCATTTTCGATTTTTTTGCGATTACTATAACTTGCCCTACGGGAAGTTAAAAATTAAACAAAATATAAGGTTGTCAAATATCTCTTTTCCGCCTTTTTGTATTATAAACCAAGAGCAAAAAAGCGGAAGGGAGATATTTGACAACCTAATATTAACATAAAAATGACTATAATTATTTAGTATATATATAATTATGTGTGTGTGTCAAAAGTTGTCAATTTTAGTATTCGTTATCATTTTAGACATATGGAAGTATATTGTGTCAAAAGTACAAAATCGTAGTACAAACGGTTTGCCCTGAACAGCTCGTCAAATAATCACTAATTTTTAACTAATTATTAGATAAATTTGATCTTGTTTATGAAGTTATCGCTGCCACTTTATTCGCAAAGTCTGAAATATTTTAGTATTTTGTTATAAAGTTTAGCATTTTTAGTATTTGTTGTCATAATAGATATATTGGAGAATTTTGTTTCCGAAGTACAGGGTTGTAGTGCAAACTATACGTTCTGAGGAGCTCGTCAAATATGACACTTCTCCGCTCCAAAATATACTAATACTAATTTGTTTATGGTTCAAATATAGTTTTTTTTTAATTTTGTTCTAAAATGTACGAATTTTAGTATTTACTGTCATAGTAGACATATTGCAAAATATTATATTCAAAGTACAATGTCGTAGTACAAATAGTACGCCCTGAAGAGCTTGTTAAAAATGACATTACTTTATTCTAAAATATATGAACTTATTTATTTATTCGAGAGTCTATTTTGACATTTTTTGAGTTTGTTCAGAAAGTTCTTGTTATTGCAAAATTTTGTTCTAAAATGTATGAATGTTAGTATTTGTTGTCATAGTAGACATATTGCAAAATATTATATCTAGAGTGCAAGGTTGTAGTAGGAACGGTTTGTCCTGAAGAGCTCATTGAAATGACACTACTACATCCCAAAATATACTAAAATGCATTTAGTTTGTTCAGAAAGTTGTTGATATTGTGCAAATTTATTATAAAACTTACCCATTTTAGTACTTGTTATCATAGTAGACATATTAAAGTATATTATGTCCAAAATATAATGTCGTAGTGCAAATAGTACGTCCTGAAGAGCTCCTTGAAACGAGACCTCAAACTGTAATTAATTTCTTTGTGTTCTTAGAAAGTTGTCAGTTATTTAAAATTCTGTTATAAAATTTATCAATTTTAGTATTTGGTGTCATAGAATACATATCAGAGAATATTGAGGCAAAATTATAAGGTTGTAGTACAAACGGTACGCCCTGGAGAGCTCATTGAAATGACACTACTCAATTTCAAAATATACTAAATTGTAACTAGTTTGTTCAGAAAGTTGTTGATATTTTGCAATTTTATTATAAATTTTCCAATTTTTTGTATTTGTTAACCTAGTAGACATATTCAAGTATATTATATCCAAAATATAATGTCGTAGTACGAACAGTACGTCCTGAAGAGCTTTACAAAAATGACACTACTTTACTTCAAAATGCATAAACTTAGTTATTTATACAATAGTCTATTCTGAGTTTGTTTAGAAAGTTCTTGTTATTGCAAAATTTTGTTATGAAATATATCAATTTGAAAATTTATTTTTATAGTAGACATATTGAAGAATATTATATCCAAAGTACAAGTTTGTTGTACAAACGGTTCGTCCTGGAGAGCTCGTTGAAAAATTCTTTTAAATAAAAATAAAATTTGACCTTGTTTTTCACTTTTGTCACTTTTTTCAAAAAGGCATGAATATTTCACAATTTTTGGTAAAAACTTATCACTTTTAGTATTTGTTGTCATAGTAGACATGTTGGAGAATAATATATCCAATGTACATCACAATACGTCCCGAAGAGCTCTTTAAAATTACACTATTCTAGCTCAAATTAAATTTAAAAGTATAAGTTTGCATACAGTATGCGAAAGTCAATATAAAAAAATATTTTTATTTTATATTATGAATTTAATAGTTTTTTTTAAATTAATTTGCCTATTGGCAAGTTGCTACTGATAATATATTTAAATGTCTTATTAAATTTTAAATCAATTATTTAGTAAAGAAATATATTTTGTCTTCGTAAAATAACTTTGTTTCTAATTTTCTTTGAATTAAGTTTGACATTTAAGTCATTCTGAATCATTCGGCACAAAAATTGTAAGAAAGTATAAAATTGTCAAAAAATTATTAAATAAAATGTAATCAACGTTTTAGTGAAAACTAATTAGAAATACTTTGTAAAGACTTCATAATTTATTTATAATTATTTGCTGGATCTTCTCAATGGTCACTTAAATTTGTTTCAATTTGAGTAATGTTTTCTACTAGCTCTTTCTCTATTATTTCATTGAAAGCAAAAGGGCAATCGCCGGCGACTCCTTATGCAAATAAGTGTGCGAATATATCCGCAAACAATATGCAAAGCAATATCCGGAATTGTCTGCGAAAGACTCTTTTTAAAATCGACGACTGCGATTTTATTTTTAGGGTATACCGAGTTGTTGTAGAACATTATAATATAAGACAAAATTGTTGATTGTTTAATTTTAAACAAATTTCCCGAATACATCATTTGTAGTAATCGAATGGTTGAAAAGTTATAAACAATGCAGTAAATAAATGCACTTGCAATAAATAGATTTTTAATGGTAGATTTCTGGTCGTTTTTAAAGTATACCGAGTTGCTGCAGGGCTTTATGGTGTTAGACAATAATGTTGGTTATTTAATTTTAAACAAATTTTCTAAATATATCATTCATATTGAACAAATGGTTTAAAAGTTACAGATTTTTGTTTAAAGTAATGCAATATTCTTTCTCAAGTACCAAGCATTTCCAATATATAGGGTAGAGTTGGGAACAATTTTCGGTTCAATTGTAATTTAAAGTATACCGAGTTGTTATAGAGTCTTATAATGTTAAACAAAATTGTTCATTATTTAATTTTAAATAAATTTGCCGAATACATCATTCATATTAAATTAATAATATAAAAGTTACAGATTTTTGTTTAAAGTGATACATATTTTTTCCAGTATGTACCAAGCATTCGTAATATGGGGTAGAGTTGTGTATAGTTTTCGGTTTAATTGTAATTTAAAGTAGACCGAGTTGTCATAGAGTATTATAATGTTAGGCAAAATTGTTTATTATTTAATTCTTAACAAATTTCCTGAATACATCATTTATATTAATCAAATGGTTTGAAAGTTATGAACAATATGATAAATAAATGCACTTCTGATAAAAAGATTTCTAATAGTTGATTTCTAGACGTTTTTAAAGTATACCGAGTTGTTATAGAGCCTTATAATGTTAAACAAAATTGTTGACTGTGTAATTTTAAACAAATTTCCCTAATACATCAATCATCTCAAACAAACGGTTTAAAAGTTATAGACGATATTATAAAACAAAACACCGAATTACAGTACAGAAATGTTTTTTTTATATGTAGGGAATTGATAGAGGAAGCCCATGGTAATTCCATAATAATAATAATTATATCTAGAGTCGTGTCAAGGTCTAAATAAGATTGCATTCTAAATAGTTTATGCATTTAATTTGCATATCTATATCTCTAAATCGGTTTTTATTTCCTTTTGCAGAAAGATGTTTATCTTCAAAGGAATTATATAAAGCCATATGTTACGTGAACGTTTGTGTTAATAATTATTTTATTTGCATAAAAAATAATTGTACACTATTATTTATTATACTAATATTGTTATTTATTATATCTATTTTATTGATATACTTTTTGAAAAAAAAATAACAATTAGGGCAAATGTATGATAAATATCGATCTTAGTTACAGGACTAAAAATCTTAGGACAGTACTAAAATTTTATACTAAAATGTTAAGTTTTTCGGGCAAAGATTGTTTGTTTTGATAATTTTTACAAGTAAATTTATCGATATTCTTTTTTTCAAATATGATTAATTCAAAAATCCTCGTTTTGTATTTATAAAACAAAATTGTCAACAAAATTTGTTAAATTTTTTTTAACAAAAATATACATATCAAATTTTCAAAATTCTTATTTCATTAAATTGTAATAATTTATGTATTATTTGCAAATATTTTAAGTGCTGTTTTGTCTTTAGATTTTCTTGAAGAAAATTATAAAACGTTTTTTTGTCCTAAAATCTGAAAAAAAAATAGATTTTAAAAATATTTTAAATTATTTGAGAAAATTATTTTTTATAGTTTTGGCTTGTCTTAAAAGTTTCATGAAAATTACCAAAAAAAAATTTCCTTTTTTGTCTTAAAATTTGAAATAGTTCATTTTGCTCGTTAGTAAAATTTGGACAAAATATGTTATAATTCAAAATTTTGTTAGAAAATTTATGAAACTTGTTATACAGTACTATTATACACACTTTCAAGAATAACTTATTCTAAGTACAACTTTCTAGTGCAAATGATAGTTCTTTGAAGAGCTCTTTGAAAACAATAGAAACTTCAACCAAAGATTATTAATTTCATTTTAGATTATTAACCTATTATATTATAATACATAGGAACACATTTAAGTAAAATGTGTTATTATTTAAAATTTTGTTAGAAAACTTATAAAATTGGTTATACAGTATTATTGTAAACACTTTGTAGAATAATATATCCAAATTACAAGTTCGTAGTGCGAACGGGACGTCCTGTAGAGCTCTTTGAAACTGAGACATATTTAACCTAAAAATTATCGTTTAAAACCGCATTTTATATAGAAACACATTTTGGTAAAATGTGTTATAATTCAAAATTTTGTTGCAAAACTTACAAAATTTGTTATACAGTATTATTGTAAACACTTTGAAAAATGATATATTCAAATTACAAGATTCTAGTGCAAAAGGTACTCCCTGTAGAGCTCTTCAAAACTGAGACATATTTCACCCAAAGATTGTTGTTTATAACCACGCTTTATATAGGAACACAGTTGGACAAAATGTGTTAAAGTTAAAAATTTTGATACAAAACTTATGAAATTTTGCATACAGTATTATTAAACACACTTTGAAGAATAATATATCTCAATAACAAGTTTGTAATACAAACGATACGTCCTGGAGAGCTCTTCGAAAATTCACCATTTTATCAATTAAATAATTCCACATTTCATAACATACCGTTTTATAATAGGATAAAATAATTTTTAATTCAAAACTTTGTAAGAAAACTTTTGGAATTTTTTATACAGTATTATTGTACATACTTTGAAGAATATTAAGTTCAAACTACATGTACCTAGTACAAACAGTATGTCCTGGAGAGCTCTTCAAAAATTCACAATTTTATCAATCAAATCATATCACATTTATTGTTCATAATCACACCTTACATATAAAACAATATAAGATAAAATCATTTTCAATTAATAATGTTGTTAGAAAAATTATAAATTTTATTATTAGGTATTATTGCAAATACTTTGAAGAATAATATATCCAATTTTCAAGTTTGTAGTACAAACGGTACTTCCTGGAGAGCTCTTTGAAATTTTCATTTCCACCAATCAAATCATTACACATTTCATAACATACCGCTTCATATTAGGATAAAATCATTTTTAACTCAAAATTTCGTTAGAAAACTGAGGAAATTTCTTATATAGTAATATTATACATACTTTGATGAACAATATATCCCAATAACAAGTTCGTAATACAAACGATACGTCCTGGAGAGCTCTTCGAAAATACACAATTTTATCAATCAAATCATTTCACATTTATCGTTCATAACCACACTCTGTATATCAAACAATTTAAGATAAAATCATTTTTAATTAATAAAGTTGTTAAAAAACTTATAAATTTTATTATACAGTATTATTATAAACACTTTTAAGAATAATGTGTCTAAATTACAAGTTTGTAGTACAAACGGTACGTCCTGGAGAGCTTTTCAAAATTCACATTTCCACCAATCAAATCATTACACATTTCATAACATACCGCTTCATATTAGGATAAAATCATTTTTAACTCAAAATTTTGTTAGAAAACTTACGAAATTTCTTATATAGTATTATTTTGCACACTTCGAAGAATGATATGTCCAAAGTACAAGTTTGTAGTGCAAATGGTCACAAAAGATTCAGAATGACTGCGAGAAATCAAGATCGGAGACACAATTTTTCTTGTCAAAATTTTGTAAATTATACGTTTCATTATAACAAAAATAATTACACCAACAACCCCAAAACTGATCAGGACACTCTTTTTCTAATATTCAAGCCAAACGATTCAGAATGACTAATAACATCGAGAAAACATAAAGTAAGCGACTCGGCTTTTTTTGCAAAATTTAAGAATTTACCACTTTTTCAACAATTAAACCAAAACCTCTACTAATAAACAACTGACCCAAAAAACCCAAAAAACCCATTTTCCTGTCCATCCCACTTCTGCAAAATTTATGTACTTTTTAATTGGGTCACAAAAACCTATAAATTTTCCTCCTTTTTTCTATCGGAATTTAACCTAAATCCTACACCTCGGCGGTTTAACGAGTGTCAGTGGCGTAGGCAGTAGAAGGGGTTGTAATTACTGGAGGCGGCGGTTGGAGGTGGTGTGGCGATTCAATTGAAAAATTCCTATATAATGGCCTCGATGTGGAATTTCACATACGGATGAATATTTTAGTGATAAATTCTTCGTTAATTGTTTTGTCCTACCAGGGGGTTGGAAATTTATTGGGGTTGGGGTAGTAAATTGACCAATAGGTGTATATATATATGTATATATATATATATATAAATATATATATATATATATATATATTCATATTAAAAGAAATACAGTTTTAACATAATTTTACTTAAGTGTTTCATATAAAGTTTGACTTTTTAGTGTACTCTGAGTTGTGAGATTTTAGATTCAAAGGGCTCTACAAGACGTATCGTTTGCACTACGAACTTGTAATTTTTATATAGTGTTCTTGAAAGTATGTGAAATAATACTGTATAAACAATTTTATAGGTCTTTTAACAAAGTTTTGAATTAAAAATGATTTTATCCTATTATGATACAGTATGTTATAAAATGTAAAATGATTTGACTGATAGAAATGTGATTTTCCAAGAGCTCTCCAGGACATACAGTATGCACTACAAATTTGTAATTTTAATATATTATTCTTCAAAGTGTGTATAATAATACTGTATAACAAAGTGTTATACATGTGTTTTCATGTGTTTTTTAACAAAATTTTAAATTATATCACATTTTATCCAAATGTGTTCATAAAATATATGAAAATTGTGGTTATGAACGTTAATGTTTGGGTGAAATACGACTCAGTTTCGAAGAGCTCTACAGGACGAACCGTTTGTATTACGACCTTGTAATTAAGATATATTATTCTTCAAAGTATGTATAATAATACTGTATAACAAATTTCATAAGTTTTCTGACAAATTTTTGAATTTAAAAATATTTCATCAAATTATGTTCTATGTTGATAAACATTGGTCGAAATTACTTCCAATTCCAAAGAGCTCTACGGGACGTACTGTTTGTTCTACGAATTTGTAATTTGGATATAATGTCCATCAAGGTGTGTATAATAATATTGTATGAAAAATTTGGTAAGTTTTCTTGCATAATTTTAAATCAAAAAATATTTCATGAAATTATGTTTTATATAAAGAATTCTCATGATAATCGTCGGTAGAAATTTGTCTCAGTTTCAAAGAGCTCTACAGGACGTACCGTTTGCTTTACAAACTTGTAATTTGATTATAGTATTCTTCAAAGTGTATATGATAAGACTGTATAATAAAATTCATAGGTATTCTAACTAAATTTCAAAAATAAAAAATATTTTATCAAATTATGTTTTGTATAAAGAGTTCTCATGATAATCGTTAGTAGAAATTTGCTTCAGTTTTAAAGAGCTCTACAGGACGTACCGTTTGTATTACGATCTTGTAATTTTAATATATTATTCTTTAAATTGCTTGTAATGATATAGTGTAAAAAGTTTCGAAAGTTTGAATTTTAAGACATTTTACCGAAATGTGTTCCGATATAAAGTATGGTTACAAACAATAATCTTTGGGTGAAATATGTCTTAGTTTCAAAGAGCTCTACAGGACGTACCGTTTGCTTTTGCAAACTTGTAATTGGCAAATATTATTTTTCAAGGAGTATAAAATAATACTATATAATAAACTTTTTATGTGTTTTAACAAAATTTTAATTTAAAAAATATTTCATAATTTTATGCTCTATGTGAAGCGTGCTCATGATGATTGTTAGTTGAAGTTACTTTTAGTTTCAAAAAGCTCTACAGGACGCATTGTTTGTACTACGAGCTTGTAATTTGGACAGATTCTTCTACAAAACGTTTTTAATTATACTGTATAACCATTTTCATAAGTTTTCTGACAAATTTTTGAATTTAAAAATACTTCATCAAATTATGTTCTATATAAAGAGTTCCCATGATAATCGTTGGTAGAAATTTGTCTCAGTTTCAAAGAGCTCTACAGGACGAACCGTTTGTATTACGACCTTGTAATTCTAATACATTATTCTTCAAAATATGTATGATAATACAGTATAATAAAAGTCATAGGTATTCTAACTAAATTCCAAAAATAAAAAATATTTTATCAAATTATGTGCTATATAAAGTGTTCTCATGATTGATAATCGTTGGTAGAAATTTGTCTCAGTTTCTAAGAGCTCTGCAGAACGTACCGTTTGTATTACGATCTTGTAATTTTAATATATTATTTTTTAAATTGCTTATGATGATATATTGTAAAAAAATTCATAAGTTTTTTAACAAAATTTTGAATTTTAAGACATTTTACCGAAATGTGTTCCGATATAAACTATGGTTATAAACAATAATCTTTGGGTGAAAAATGTCTTATTATTAGTTTCAAAGAGCTCTACAGGACGCACCGTTTGTACTACGAGCTTGCAATTTGGACACATTCTTTTACGAAACGTGTTAAATAATACTGTATAACCAATTTTATATGCTTTTTAACACAATTTTGAATTATAACACATTTTATCCAAATGTGTTCCTATAAGAAAATTGTGGTTATAAACGTTAATGTTTGGGTGAAATACGACTCAGTTTCGACGAGCTTTACAGGACGAACCGTTTGTATTACGACCTTGTAATTAAGATATATTATTCTTCAAAGTGTGTATAATGATACTATATAATAGGTTTTGTACGTTTTCTAGCAAAATATTAAATTATAACACATTTTATCCAAAAATTTTCTTGCCATTAGAAAATTATTAGCTCACAATCCGTTTGAATGTAGATTTGATTGCGCCCTTAGAACATGCACTCTGTTTGTCCTAAGCGAAGGTTGGTAAATTAATATTTGTTATATTGAAATTGAAATAATTATTAGTCAATTAGTTTTCGTTATGCTATAAATAGTTAACAAATATTTTCGAGTCTGACTAGATCTTTGAATAAGAATTTTTTTCCGGTTTTGCTTCCGGAAAACCGGAATTGAAATCTACACAAACCCAAAATATCATTCCTAAAAATCATCTGCCTTATCTCTCAGAATTTCTTATTATTATTATCATTTTTTCTTCAGCCAAATTGAAAGCGATTTTTCGCCCTTGGGCCCTTATCTCTACCGTGTTTTCTATTCAAATTTTCTCTCTAATGTCGAGACGAGGGATGCCATATACATCCCTTATTGTATGGGAAATAAAAGTTATTTATTATACACATATATATGTTTATTTCCGTATGCAAATATAATATTGCAGTCAGTCGAATGTCGACTGATATCTTGGCGAATTTATCAAATAAGTAAGTCGGTAGATCGAGAAATAGATTTAGTAGATATATAGAGAAAGAGATGTGTTTTGGTTATAAAATAAAAGGGAAAGGGTGCGAGGATGTCGCCGTGTTTGCACATTTATTCGTTTTGCATATGCTTGGAAATTTTTATATGGCTAAGGGATGAAGGAAATGATACGCTAGGTAACTTTGTTTGTTGTGTTTTTTCAGAATTCAAAAGAGTTATTTTTTCAATTGAACTAGTAGGGTGTATGGCATCGTGCCTTAAGGCAAATTTCTGGAACTTCCCGTACCGTAATGAAATGTTCGAGGAATGAAAATCAATAATTGTTTTGAATAATTTTAAAGAGATCATTTATTATGAATACATACTGTATATATAATATGTTTACAAGAAATTTGTTCATTCATTTATTTAATTTTGATAATTTTGAAAAGTTTCTTGAATCAGATTTTGTTAATAATTTCAAAATGTTTTTTATGTTCAAAGTTTGCTCGTCAGTAGAGTTTCTTTTTCATTATTTGAAAGTGTGCTTGTCAGTAGAGTTTCTTTTTCATTATTTGAAAGTTTGCTTATCAGTAGAGTGTAGAGTACCTTTTAATTTTGCAAGTTTGCTCGTCAGAAAAGTCCCTTTGACATGCTTTGCAAGTTTGATCGTCAGTAGAATCTTCTTTTTATATTTTTTAAATTTGTTCGTTAGTAGTGTCCCTTTTTCAATTTTAAAAAGTTTGCTCGTCAGTAGACTCTCTTCATATTTTTTAAATTTGGCTCGAGTAGAGTCCTTTTTTCATATTTTTTAAGTTTGCCCGTCAGCAGAGTCCCTTTATCACATATTTTAAGATTTTTCGTCAATAGAATCCCTTTTCATTATTTGAAAGTTTGCTCGTCAGTAGAGTTTCTTTTTATTTTAGAAAGTTTGCTCATAAGTAGAGTGGTAGTCCCTTGTTCATTTTTGTAAAGTTTGCTCGTCAGTTAGAGTCCCTTTTACATTTTTTGTAAGTTTGATAATCAGTATAGTTCATTTTGTCTTTTGAAAAAAAAGTCGTTACTTTATTTTTTCGAGAATTTGTCTATTTTTGAAAATAATCGATCTTATTAAACTTGATATTTTTGGAATCGAATGTTTCTTGAATGAAATCGGTTGAACCGTGTTCCCGAAATCGTCGATGAACATTTGCATCCGCATACACACACACATACATCCATTTTTTCTAAGGTATGCCAAAATATTCAAAAACCTCTGAAACAAAAAGATATATAAAAATTTTCATTTTTGATTTTTTTGCGATTACTATAACTTACCCTGTGGAAAGTTCATAAAAACGGACTCTACTAACGAGCAAAATAAATCCTGGATTTAAACAAAAAGGACACTACTGATGAGCAAACTGAATCTAGTTTTAACAAAAAAGGAACCTACCGACGAGCCAGATAAACCTATTTTTAAAATGAAAAAGAACTCTAGTGACAAGCAAACTTGTCCAAAAAGGACACTTGTCGAGATTACAATTTTCTGTCTAGATATTAAGTTTTCTCTTTAGTAGAGTCTCTTTTTTAACTTTAATTTTTGACTTGGTATTTAATTTGCTCGTCAGTAGAGTCCTTTTTCTAATTTTCTGTCTAAATATTCTTAATTTTCTATGTAGATATTTAATTTGGTCATCAGTAAGTCCATTTTTTAATATTTTACCCAGATATTTAGTTTGCTCGTCAGTAGAGTCACTTTTCTAATTTTTTATCCTGATATTTAGTTTGTTCGTCAGTAGAATTCTTTTTCAAACTGTTTGTCTTGATATTCAGTTTGCTCGTCAGTAGAATCCTTTTTTTAATTTTCTATCTTGATATTTAGATTGCTTTCCAGTAGAGTTCTTTTTCTAATATTCTATCTATATATCTCGTCAGTAGAGTCACTTTTTAACTATTTACTTTGTTAGACATTGACTTCAATTTGTTCAACTTGACTCTGATTAAAATACTAATATTTGCAAGTATCGAAGGAGTGGTTCCAGCAAAATGCCACTTACACCTAGTTTATTTATGTTCTCCGACCCCTCCAAATATTTATTATGATAATTTTGATTTAAATTTCAACTTAAACCGCACGGTTATAAAATTCGCGCGATAGCGATCACCTCATCGCGAAATATTTATACATTTCGCCATGACAAAAGCCAAAGTTTTATTTTAATGAGATTTTCCGGCATATTCTTCCTTATCGGCGAGAGCAGAAGTGGGATAGAAAGACGATGGTGGAAACATATATCTATCATTCCTGTTATTTGATCTTAAAATTGAGATAGAGGATTCGAAATTGGCAATAATTTTCACTAAGGTCGAGGTTCACAAAATTTCAATTTGCTGGTTTAACTTGCGCACTGAGGTCTAACCGTAAATTAAAATTGTTTGATTAGTAACTTGAATTACATAAAACGCAAATTAGAACAGAACAGTATTCTATTGCTGAATGAAAATAACATCAACTAAAATAATAGGAAACCTGTCATGGGCTTAAAATCAAAGAAAGAACTCTACTGATGGGCAAACTAAATTTAAATAAAGTGAAGTAACTCTATTGACAAGCAAAATGAAATTTAGACTTAAAATACAATACGAGACTTGGTAAAGAAAAAAGGACTCTACTGACGAGCAAATTAATACTTACTTGATTTAAAAAAGGACTTTACTGACGAGCCAACTCAAACTTTAATTGATTTAAAAGGAAGGACTATACTGGCGAGCAAACGTAGAGAAAAGGACTCTACTGACGAGCAAACGTAGAGAAAAGGACTCTACTGACGAGCAAACATAGAGAAAAGGACTCTACTGACGAGCAAATTAATACTTACTTGATATAAAAAAGACTACTGACGAACAAACTAATACTTGACTTGATTTAAAAAAGGACTCTACTGACGAGCAAACGTAGAAAAAAGGACTTTACTGACGAGCAAATTAATACCTGATGTGATTTGATAAAGGGCTCTACTGACGAGCCAACTGAAACTTTAATTGATATAAAAGAGTAGACTCTACTGACGAGCAAACCTAGAAAAAAGGGCTCTAATGACGAGCAAATTAATATTTGACTTAATATTAAAAAAGAACTCTACTGACGAGCAAACTTAAACTTGACTTGATTTAAAAAGAGGACTCTACTAACAAGTCAACTAAAACTTTATATAAAAAAGGTCGCTACTGACGAGCAAATTTAGGAGAAAAGACTTTACTGACGAGCAAACTAAAATGTGATTTAAAATAGAAAAAAATAGACTCTACTAAAAACCTAAAATTTAAATTAATAATGGAAAAGGGACTCTACTGACCAGCAAGTGTATAAAAAGGACTCTACTGACGAGCAAATGTAGAAAAGGGACTCTACTGATGAGCAAATATAGAAGAAAAGACTCTACTGACGAGCAAATGTAGAAAAGGGACTTTACTGATGAGCAAATGTAGAAAAAAGGACTTTACTGACGAGCAAATGAAAAGAAACTTTACTGACTCTACTGGCGAGCAAATTAAATCTTGTTTTAAAACATGAAAAAGAGAGTCAACTGGAGAGCAAATAATAATTTTGTTACAAAAAGGGATTCTGGTGACGAGCAAATGTAGAAAAAAGGACTCTACTGACGAGCAAACTAAATCTTGACTAAACATAGAAGAAGATACACTACTGACTTAAAATAGATAAAAGGACCCTACTAACGAGTAAATAAAGTCAAAAGAAAAGATTTTAAAAACATAATGTCATAAATATGCTAGAAAAATTTTGGCCTTAAGGCAAATGTATGAACTTTTCTACAAGCGCAAATAATTGTCTACAAGTCACAATACATTAATTAAAGTGGTTACTAAATTTATAAATCACATTTATCGTATTTTTCATTTTCCAATTAAGTTTTAGAGTATACAGAGTTGGTGTAGGGCATTATGATGTTAGACAATGTTGTAGATTATTTAATTTCAAATTAATTTACCAAAAACATCATTAATTTTAATCGAAGAGTTTAGAAGTTATGGCATTTCTAAAAAGAAGTATTAGTTAGTGCCATTGTGATTCGTGGTATGAAAACATTTTAGTACATTTTGCGTTTTTTAGGGTATACCGAGTTGCTGTAGAAATTTATGTTAGACAATGCTGTAGATTATTCAATTTCAAATAAATTTGCCAAAGGCATTATTAAAATTCGTCCAACGGTTTAGAAGCTATGGCATTTTGTACAGGATAGGACTATACCGTACTAATCGGTAGCATTGGGATTTGCGGTATGAGAATAATGCAGTGCATTTAGACTGTTTTAGAGTACATTGAGTTGCTGTAGGGCTATACAATGTTAGACAATATTGTAGATTATTTAATTTCAAATAAATTTGGCAAAGGCTTCATTACAATTAATCGAATGGTTTAGAAGTTAGGGCATTTTGCACAGGATAAGACTTTACTATACTAATCGGTAACATTGAGATTCGCGGTATGAAAATAATGCAGTGCATTTAGACTGTTTTGCAGTATACCGAGTTGTTGAAGGGCATTATGATGTTAGACAATATTTTAGATAATTCAATTTTGCACAATTTACCCATACACATCGTTCATATTCATCAAATAGTTTTGAAACTATGAACATTTTTGTAAATATGATGCATGAACTTTTGCGATATGTAAATAATTGACAAACAAAAATCAAATTCGTGTGTGTGTGTATCTGTGTGCAATATTCATTTTTATAAAAATATAAAAAATTTAATGTAACTAATAAACTTCTGTCCAAAAAAAAGGAAATCAATCGCCCATGAAAAATAAAACTTTCGCACGCTTTGCTGATTTTTTAAGTATTTTTGCGTTATGGGAAGAAATTTTAAATAAAAGTCTCGAAAAAAAACGATTTTGTGGTAATTGGACATTTTTAACATGTTTTTGTTAGAAAATAATAGCTATAAGTATAAACTTCTTATAAAAAATGTTTTATCAAAGTTATATAAAAAAAAGCAAATTTGTCAATTTGAATCTGTTACAAATTATTTAAAAATATAAGTTAAATTAAGTTCTACATTTTTCTTCTAAAATTAAACATGATTTGTTTTTGCCATCATCCCTCTCTAAAACTGAAGACTTAAATTCTCAACCCATAAACCCAATGGGGTTGATTTAACGTTTCGCCTACCAATCACACCCATCTACCCTTAATTTCATCGTTTTTTTTTGTATTTTACGATCCGTCATGTATTAAACAGGTATTTAGTATTCCGTCACTCTGGCATTCGATTAACAATGATGATGAGGAATTTGGGAGGTTGTAAAAATAAAAATACATCAAAATCGCTTCATTTACTTTTAATGGGCGAAAGATAAAAAAAGGACTTTGGGGAATATTTATGAGACTTGGAAAGTTGTAAAATTTTGACAAGTTTTAAACAAAACGAAGTTTTAATGATGATTTAATGTTTGATAATTTACTTGATAAACTTTCGTATATGATACTCTCTAAAACACATTTCTCTTTTCTTACTATATGATATTATTTGTTCCATTTTTAGACGAGGGTAAGTTTTTGAAATTTTAACCTTAAGAAGTTTTACTTGAAAAATATTA
>NW_020538040.1:1045094-1082187 GCF_003426905.1 Ctenocephalides felis | reverse complement strand
TCGTTGAAAAATTCTTTTAAATAAAAATAAAATTTGACCTTGTTTTTCACTTTTGTCACTTTTTTCAAAAGGCATGAATATTCACAATTTTTGGTAAAAACTTATCACTTTTAGTATTTGTTGTCATAGTAGACATGTTGGAGAATAATATATCCAATGTACATCACAATACGTCCCGAAGAGCTCTTTAAAATTACACTATTCTAGCTCAAATTAATTTAAAAGTATAAGTTTGCATACAGCCGGTATGCGAAAGTCAATATAAAAAAATATTTTATTTTATATTATGAATTTAATAGTTTTTTTTAAATTAATTTGCCTATTGGCAAGTTGCTACTGATAATATATTTAAATGTCTTATTAAATTTTAAATCAATTATTTAGTAAAGAAATATATTTTGTCTTTGTAAAATAACTTTGTTTCTAATTTTCTTTGAATTAAGTTTGACATTTAAGTCATTCTGAATCATTCGGCACAAAAATTGTAAGAAAGTATAAAATTGTCAAAAAATTATTAAATAAAATGTTAATCAACGTTTTAGTGAAAACTAATTAGAAATACTTTGTAAAGACTTCATAATTATTTATAATTATTTGCTGGATCTTCTCAATGGTCACTTAAATTTTTTCAATTTGAGTAATGTTTTCTACTAGCTCTCTTCTCTATTATTTCATTGAAAGCAAAGGGCAATCGCCGGCGACTCCTTATGCAAATAAGTGTGCGAATATATCCGCAAACAATATGCAAAGCAATATCCGGAATTGTCTGCGAAAGACTCTTTTTAAAATCGACGACTGCGATTTTATTTTTAGGGTATACCGAGTTGTTGTAGAACATTATAATATAAGACAAAATTGTTGATTGTTTAATTTTAAACAAATTTCCCGAATACATCATTTGTAGTAATCGAATGGTTGAAAAGTTATAAACAATGCAGTAATAAATGCACTTGCAATAAATAGATTTTTAATGGTAGATTTCTGGTCGTTTTTAAAGTATACCGAGTTGCTGCAGGGCTTTATGGTGTTAGACAATAATGTTGGTTATTTAATTTAAACAAATTTCTAAATATATCATTCATATTGAACAAATGGTTAAAAGTTACAGATTTTTGTTTAAAGTAATGCAATATTCTTTCTCAAGTACCAAGCATTTCCAATATATAGGGTAGAGTTGGGAACAATTTTCGGTTCAATTGTAATTTAAAGTATACCGAGTTGTTATAGAGTCTTATAATGTTAAAACAAAATTGTTCATTATTTAATTTTAAATAAATTTGCCGAATACATCATTCATATTAAATAATAATATAAAAGTTACAGATTTTTGTTTAAAGTGATACATATTTTTTCCAGTATGTACCAAGCATTCGTAATATGGGGTAGAGTTGTGTATAGTTTTCGGTTTAATTGTAATTTAAAGTAGACCGAGTTGTCATAGAGTATTATAATGTTAGGCAAAATTGTTTATTATTTAATTCTTAACAAATTTCCTGAATACATCATTTATATTAATCAAATGGTTTAAAGTTATGAACAATATGATAAATAAATGCACTTCTGATAAAAAGATTTCTAATAGTTGATTTCTAGACGTTTTTAAAGTATACCGAGTTGTTATAGAGCTTATAATGTTAAACAAAATTGTTGACTGTGTAATTTTAAACAAATTTCCCTAATACATCAATCATCTCAAACAAACGGTTTAAAAGTTATAGACGATATTATAAAACAAAAACCGAATTACAGTAAAGAATGTTTTTTATTAATATGTGTAATTGAAGATAGAGGAAGCCCATGGTAATTCCATAATAATAATAATAATCTAGAGTCGTGTCAAGGTCTAAATAAGATTGCATTCTAAATAGTTTATGCATTTAATTTGCATATCTATATCTCTAAATCGGTTTTATTTCCTTTTGCAGAAAGATGTTTATCTTCAAAGGAATTATATAAAGCCATATGTTACGTGAACGTTTGTGTTAATATTATTTTATTTGCATAAAAAATAATTGTACACTATTATTTATTATACTAATATTGTTATTTATTATATCTATTTTATTGATATACTTTTTGAAAAAAAAATAACAATTAGGGCAAATGTATGATAAATATCGATCTTAGTTACAGGACTAAAATCTTAGGACAGTACTAAAATTTTATACAAAAATGTTAAGTTTTTCGGGCAAAGATTGTTTGTTTTGATAATTTTTACAAGTAAATTTATCGATATTCTTTTTTTCAAATATGATTAATTCAAAAATCCTCGTTTTGTATTTATAAAACAAAATTGTCAACAAAATTTGTTAAATTTTTTTTAACAAAAATATACATATCAAATTTTCAAAATTCTTATTTCATTAAATTGTAATAATTTATGTATTATTTGCAAATATTTTAAGTGCTGTTTTGTCTTTAGATTTTCTTGAAGAAAATTATAAAACGTTTTTTTGTCCTAAAATCTGAAAAAAAAATAGATTTTAAAAATATTTTAAATTATTTGAGAAAATTATTTTTTATAGTTTTGGCTTGTCTTAAAAGTTTCATGAAAATTACCAAAAAAAAATTTCCTTTTTTGTCTTAAAATTTGAAATAGTTCATTTTGCTCGTTAGTAAAATTTGGACAAAATATGTTATAATTCAAAATTTTGTTAGAAAATTTATGAAACTTGTTATACAGTACTATTATACACACTTTCAAGAATAACTTATTCTAAGTACAACTTTCTAGTGCAAATGATACGTTCTTTGAAGAGCTCTTTGAAAACAATAGAAACTTCAACCAAAGATTATTAATTTCATTTTAGATTATTAACCTATTATATTATAATACATAGGAACACATTTAAGTAAAATGTGTTATTATTTAAAATTTTGTTAGAAAACTTATAAAATTGGTTATACAGTATTATTGTAAACACTTTGTAGAATAATATATCCAAATTACAAGTTCGTAGTGCGAACGGGACGTCCTGTAGAGCTCTTTGAAACTGAGACATATTTAACCTAAAAATTATCGTTTAAAACCGCATTTTATATAGAAACACATTTTGGTAAAATGTGTTATAATTCAAAATTTTGTTGCAAAACTTACAAAATTTGTTATACAGTATTATTGTAAACACTTTGAAAAATGATATATTCAAATTACAAGATTCTAGTGCAAAAGGTACTCCCTGTAGAGCTCTTCAAAACTGAGACATATTTCACCCAAAGATTGTTGTTTATAACCACGCTTTATATAGGAACACAGTTGGACAAAATGTGTTAAAGTTAAAAATTTTGATACAAAACTTATGAAATTTTGCATACAGTATTATTAAACACACTTTGAAGAATAATATATCTCAATAACAAGTTTGTAATACAAACGATACGTCCTGGAGAGCTCTTCGAAAATTCACCATTTTATCAATTAAATAATTCCACATTTCATAACATACTGTTTCATAACAGGAAAAAATAATTTTTTATTCAACAATTTGTCAGAAAACTTTTGGAATTTTTTATACAGTAATATTATCAACACTTTGAAGAATAATATATCCAAATTACAAGATCGTAGTAAAAACGGTACGTCCTGGAGAGCTCTTCAAAAATTCACAATTTTATCAATCAAATCATATCACATTTATTGTTCATAATCACACCTTACATATAAAACAATATAAGATAAAATCATTTTCAATTAATAATGTTGTTAGAAAAATTATAAATTTTATTATTAGGTATTATTGCAAATACTTTGAAGAATAATATATCCAATTTTCAAGTTTGTAGTACAAACGGTACTTCCTGGAGAGCTCTTTGAAATTTTCATTTCCACCAATCAAATCATTACACATTTCATAACATACCGCTTCATATTAGGATAAAATCATTTTTAACTCAAAATTTCGTTAGAAAACTGAGGAAATTTCTTATATAGTAATATTATACATACTTTGAAGAATAATATATCCAAATTACAAGATCGTAGTAAAAACGGTACGTCCTGGAGAGCTCTTCAAAAATTCACAATTTACACAATTATTTTACATTTATCGTTTATATTCATACTCTATATATAAAACAATGTAAGATAAAATAATTTTTAATTAATAATGTTGTTCAAAAACTTATGAATTTTATTATACAGTATTATTATAAACACTTTTAAGAATAATGTGTCTAAATTACAAGTTTGTAGTACAAACGGTACGTCCTGGAGAGCTTTTCAAAATTCACATTTCCACCAATCAAATCATTACACATTTCATAACATACCGCTTCATATTAGGATAAAATCATTTTTAACTCAAAATTTTGTTAGAAAACTTACGAAATTTCTTATATAGTATTATTTTGCACACTTCGAAGTATGATATGTCCAAAGTACAAGTTTGTTGTGCAAATGGTCACAAAAGATTCAGAATGACTGCGAGAAATCAAGATCGAAGACACAATTTTTCTTGTCAAAATTTTGTAAATTATACGTTTCATTATAACAAAAATAATTACACCAACAACCCCAAAACTGATCAGGACACTCTTTTTCTAATATTCAAGCCAAACGATTCAAAATGACTAATAACATCGAGAAAACAAAGTAAGCGACTCGGCTTTTTTTGCAAAATTTAAGAATTTACCACTTTTTCAACAATTAAACCAAAACCTCTACTAATAAACAACTGACCCAAAAAAACCCAAAAACCCATTTTCCTGTCCATCCCACTTCTGCAAAATTGATGTACTTTTTAATTGGGTCACAAAAACCTATAAATTTTCCTCCTTTTTTCTATCGGAATTTAACCTAAATCCTACACCTCGGCGGTTTAACGAGTGTCAGTGGCGTAGGCAGTAGAAGGGGTTGTAATTACTGGAGGCGGCGGTTGGAGGTGGTGTGGCGATTCAATTGAAAAATTCCTATATAATGGCCTCGATGTGGAATTTCACATACGGATGAATATTTTAGTGATAAATTCTTCGTTAATTGTTTTGTCCTACCAGGGGGTTGGAAATTTATTGGGGTTGGGGTAGTAAATTGACCAATAGGTGTATATATATGTATATATATATATATAAATATATATATATATATATATATATATTCATATTAAAAGAAATACAGTTTTAACATAATTTTACTTAAGTGTTTCATATAAAGTTTGACTTTTTAGTGTACTCTGAGTTGTGAGATTTTAGATTCAAAGGGCTCTACAAGACGTATCGTTTGCACTACGAACTTGTAATTTTTATATAGTGTTCTTGAAAGTATGTGAAATAATACTGTATAAACAATTTTATAGGTCTTTTAACAAAGTTTTGAATTAAAAATGATTTTATCCTATTATGATACAGTATGTTATAAAATGTAAAATGATTTGACTGATAGAAATGTGATTTTCCAAGAGCTCTCCAGGACATACAGTATGCACTACAAATTTGTAATTTTAATATATTATTCTTCAAAGTGTGTATAATAATACTGTATAACAAATTTCATGTGTTTTTTAACAAAATTTTAAATTATATCACATTTTATCCAAATGTGTTCCTAAAATATATGAAAATTGTGGTTATGAACGTTAATGTTTGGGTGAAATACGACTCAGTTTCGAAGAGCTCTACAGGACGAACCGTTTGTATTACGACCTTGTAATTAAGATATATTATTCTTCAAAGTATGTATAATAATACTGTATAACAAATTTCATAAGTTTTCTGACAAATTTTTGAATTTAAAAATATTTCATCAAATTATGTTCTATGTTGATAAACATTGGTCGAAATTACTTCCAATTCCAAAGAGCTCTACGGGACGTACTGTTTGTTCTACGAATTTGTAATTTGGATATAATGTCCATCAAGGTGTGTATAATAATATTGTATGAAAAATTTGGTAAGTTTTCTTGCATAATTTTAAATCAAAAAATATTTCATGAAATTATGTTTATATAAAGAATTCTCATGATAATCGTCGGTAGAAATTTGTCTCAGTTTCAAAGAGCTCTACAGGACGTACCGTTTGCTTTACAAACTTGTAATTTGATTATAGTATTCTTCAAAGTATATATGATAAGACTGTATAATAAAATTCATAGGTATTCTAACTAAATTTCAAAAATAAAAAATATTTTATCAAATTATGTTTTGTATAAAGAGTTCTCATGATAATCGTTAGTAGAAATTTGCTTCAGTTTTAAAGAGCTCTACAGGACGTACCGTTTGTATTACGATCTTGTAATTTTAATATATTATTCTTTAAATTGCTTGTAATGATATAGTGTAAAAAGTTTCGAAAGTTTGAATTTTAAGACATTTTACCGAAATGTGTTCCGATATAAAGTATGGTTACAAACAATAATAATCTTTGGGTGAAATATGTCTTAGTTTCAAAGAGCTCTACAGGACGTACCGTTTGCTTTTGCAAACTTGTAATTGGCAAATATTATTTTTCAAGGAGTATAAAATAATACTATATAATAAACTTTTTATGTGTTTTAACAAAATTTTAATTTAAAAAATATTTCATAATTTTATGCTCTATGTGAAGCGTGCTCATGATGATTGTTAGTTGAAGTTACTTTTAGTTTCAAAAAGCTCTACAGGACGCATTGTTTGTACTACGAGCTTGTAATTTGGACAGATTCTTCTACAAAACGTTTTTAATTATACTGTATAACCATTTTCATAAGTTTTCTGACAAATTTTTGAATTTAAAAATACTTCATCAAATTATGTTCTATATAAAGAGTTCCCATGATAATCGTTGGTAGAAATTTGTCTCAGTTTCAAAGAGCTCTACAGGACGAACCGTTTGTATTACGACCTTGTAATTCTAATACATTATTCTTCAAAATATGTATGATAATACAGTATAATAAAAGTCATAGGTATTCTAACTAAATTCCAAAAATAAAAAATATTTTATCAAATTATGTGCTATATAAAGTGTTCTCATGATTGATAATCGTTGGTAGAAATTTGTCTCAGTTTCTAAGAGCTCTGCAGAACGTACCGTTTGTATTACGATCTTGTAATTTTAATATATTATTTTTTAAATTGCTTATGATGATATATTGTAAAAAATTCATAAGTTTTTTAACAAAATTTTGAATTTTAAGACATTTTACCGAAATGTGTTCCGATATAAAACTATGGTTATAAACAATAATCTTTGGGTGAAAAATGTCTTATTATTAGTTTCAAAGAGCTCTACAGGACGCACCGTTTGTACTACGAGCTTGCAATTTGGACACATTCTTTTACGAAACGTGTTAAATAATACTGTATAACCAATTTTATATGCTTTTAAACACAATTTTGAATTATAACACATTTTATCCAAATGTGTTCCTATAAGAAAATTGTGGTTATAAACGTTAATGTTTGGGTGAAATACGACTCAGTTTCGACGAGCTTTACAGGACGAACCGTTTGTATTACGACCTTGTAATTAAGATATATTATTCTTCAAAGTGTGTATAATGATACTATATAATAGGTTTTGTACGTTTTCTAGCAAAATATTAAATTATAACACATTTTATCCAAAAATTTTCTTGCCATTAGAAAATTATTAGCTCACAATCCGTTTGAATGTAGATTTGATTGCGCCCTTAGAACATGCACTCTGTTTGTCCTAAGCGAAGGTTGGTAAATTAATATTTGTTATATTGAAATTGAAATAATTATTAGTCAATTAGTTTTCGTTATGCTATAAATAGTTAACAAATATTTTCGAGTCTGACTAGATCTTTGAATAAGAATTTTTTTCCGGTTTTGCTTCCGGAAAACCGGAATTGAAATCTACACAAACCCAAAATATCATTCCTAAAAATCATCTGCCTTATCTCTCAGAATTTCTTATTATTATTATCATTTTTTCTTCAGCCAAATTGAAAGCGATTTTTCGCCCTTGGGCCCTTATCTCTACCGTGTTTTCTATTCAAATTTTCTCTCTAATGTCGAGACGAGGGATGCCATATACATCCCTTATTGTATGGGAAATAAAAGTTATTTATTATACACATATATATGTTTATTTCCGTATGCAAATATATAATATTGCAGTCAGTCGAATGTCGACTGTCGGTTTTTAGATATCTTGGCGAATTTATCAAATAAGTAAGTCGGTAGATCGAGAAATAGATTTAGTAGATATATAGAGAAAGACTGAGATGTGTTTTGGTTATAAAATAAAAGGGAAAGGGTGCGAGGATGTCGCCGTGTTTGCACATTTATTCGTTTTGCATATGCTTGGAAATTTTTATATGGCTAAGGGATGAAGGAAATGATACGCTAGGTAACTTTGTTTGTTGTGTTTTTTCAGAATTCAAAAGAGTTATTTTTTCAATTGAACTAGTAGGGTGTATGGCATCGTGCCTTAAGGCAAATTTCTGGAACTTCCCGTACCGTAATGAAATGTTCGAGGAATGAAAATCAATAATTGTTTTGAATAATTTTAAAGAGATCATTTATTATGAATACATACTGTATATATAATATGTTTACAAGAAATTTGTTCATTCATTTATTTAATTTTGATTTTTTTGATAATTTTGAAAAGTTTCTTGAATCAGATTTTGTTAATAATTTCAAAATGTTTTTTATGTTCAAAGTTTGCTCGTCAGTAGAGTTTCTTTTTTCATTATTTGAAAGTTTGCTTATCAGTAGAGTGTAGAGTACCTTTTAATTTTGCAAGTTTGCTCGTCAGAAAAGTCCCTTTGACATGCTTTGCAAGTTTGATCGTCAGTAGAATCTTCTTTTTATATTTTTTAAATTTGTTCGTTAGTAGTGTCCCTTTTTCAATTTTAAAAAGTTTGCTCGTCAGTAGACTCTCTTCATATTTTTTAAATTTGGCTCGAGTAGAGTCCTTTTTTCATATTTTTTAAATCTTAAAATATGTGATAAAGGGACTCTGCTGACGAGCAAAATAAATCCTGGATTTAAACTAAAAGGACACTACTGATGAGCAAACTGAATCTAGTTTTAACAAAAAAGGAACCTACCGACGAGCCAGATAAACCTATTTTTAAAATGAAAAAGAACTCTAGTGACAAGCAAACTTGTCCAAAAAGGACACTTGTCGAGATTACAATTTTCTGTCTAGATATTAAGTTTTCTCTTTAGTAGAGTCTCTTTTTTAACTTTAATTTTTGACTTGGTATTTAATTTGCTCGTCAGTAGAGTCCTTTTTCTAATTTTCTGTCTAAATATTCTTAATTTTCTATGTAGATATTTAATTTGGTCATCAGTAAGTCCATTTTTTAATATTTTACCCAGATATTTAGTTTGCTCGTCAGTAGAGTCACTTTTCTAATTTTTTATCCTGATATTTAGTTTGTTCGTCAGTAGAATTCTTTTTCAAACTGTTTGTCTTGATATTCAGTTTGCTCGTCAGTAGAATCCTTTTTTTAATTTTCTATCTTGATATTTAGATTGCTTTCCAGTAGAGTTCTTTTTCTAATATTCTATCTATATATCTCGTCAGTAGAGTCACTTTTTAACTATTTACTTTGTTAGACATTGACTTCAATTTGTTCAACTTGACTCTGATTAAAATACTAATATTTGCAAGTATCGAAGGAGTGGTTCCAGCAAAATGCCACTTACACCTAGTTTATTTATGTTCTCCGACCCCTCCAAATATTTATTATGATAATTTTGATTTAAATTTCAACTTAAACCGCACGGTTATAAAATTCGCGCGATAGCGATCACCTCATCGCGAAATATTTATACATTTCGCCATGACAAAAGCCAAAGTTTTATTTTAATGAGATTTTCCGGCATATTCTTCCTTATCGGCGAGAGCAGAAGTGGGATAGAAAGACGATGGTGGAAACATATATCTATCATTCCTGTTATTTGATCTTAAAATTGAGATAGAGGATTCGAAATTGGCAATAATTTTCACTAAGGTCGAGGTTCACAAAATTTCAATTTGCTGGTTTAACTTGCGCACTGAGGTCTTACTCTAAATTAAAATTGTTTGATTAGTTAAATGAAATAAAAGGACTCTACTGACCGCACAAATTAGAACAGATCAGAAATCTAGTGCTGAATAAGAACAACACTAACTAAAATAATAAAAATTATTATTATATTATTTAATAATTATTAAAAATTATTATTATATTCATGGCATAAGGCTTTTATTTGAAATAAAAGAAAGAACTCTACTGATGGGCAAACTTAATTTAAATTTAAAATAAAATAAAGTAAAGTAACTCTATTGACAAGTAAAATGGAATCTAGACTTAAAATACAATACGAGACTTGGTAAAGAAAAAAGGACTCTACTGATGAGCAAACCAAAATTCGAATTGATATAAAAGAAAGGACTCTACTGACGAGCAAACGTAGAGAAAAGGACTCTACTGACGAGCAAATTAATACTTACTTGATATAAAAAAGACTACTGACGAACAAACTAAAACTTGACTTGATTTAAAAAAGGACTCCACTGACGAGCAAATTAATACTTGACTTGATATAAAATAAAGGACTCTACTGACGAGCAAATTTAGTGTAAAAAACTTTACTGACGAGCAAATTAAAATGTGACTTAAAACAGAAAAAAAGACTCTACTGAAGACCTAAAATTTAATTTTATAATGGGGGAAGAGATTTTACTGACCAGCAAATGTAGAAAGGGGACTCTTCTAAGGATTCTTGTGACGAGCTAATGTAGAAAAAAGAACTCTACTGACGAGCACATATAGAAAAAAATGACTATTCAGGCGAGCAAATATATAAGAAAAGACTCTACTGACGAGCAAATGTAGAAAAAAGGACTCTACCGACGAGCAAATTTAGAAGAAAAGACTTTACTGACGAGCAAACTAAAATTTGACTTAATATAGAAAAGACTCTACTGACAACTCAAAATTTAATTTAATAATGAAGAAGGGACTCTACTGACCGGCAAAAGTAGAAAAAGGGACTCTACTGACGGACAAAATGTAGAAAAAAGGAATCTACTGACGAGCAAATGTTGAAAAAAGGACTCTACTGATGAGCAAATATAGAAAAGGGACTCTACTGACATGCAAGCATAGAAGAAAGAACTCTACTGGCAAGCAAACCGAAACTGAATACAAAAGGAACTCTACTGACGAGCAAGTGATGATTTTGATACAAAAAGGGACTCTACTGACAAGCAAACGAAAATATTTGTAGGAAAAGGAACTTTACTGACAAGCACATGACTCTACTGACTTTTTATCAAAGTATAGATTTTAATGTAACTAATTAACTTTTGTCCAAAAGAAAAGAAACCAATCGGCCATGAAAAATAAAACTTTCGCACGCTTTGCTGATTTTTAAAGCATTTTTGCGTTATGGGAAGAAATTTTAAATAAAAGTCTCGAAAAAAACGATTTTATGGTAATTGGATTGTTTAACAAGTTTTTGTTAGAAAATAATGTAAACCAAAAATGCAGTTTTACACAATAGACATTTCTTTCACCCCATTATCCTTCTCTAAAACTGAAGACTTAAATTCTCAACCCATAAACTGGGGGTTGATTTAACGTTTCGCCCACCAATCACACCCATCTACCCCTAATTTCATCGTTTTTTTTGTATTTTACGACCCGTCATGTATTAAACAGGTATTTAGTATTCCGTCACTCCGGCATTCGATTAACAATGATGAGGAGTTTGGGGGTTGTAAAATAAAAATACATCAAAATCGCTTCATTTACTTTTAATGGGCGAAAGATAAAAAAAGGACTTTGGGGAATATTTATGAGACTTGGAAAGTTGTAAAATTTTGACAAAGTTTTAAACGAAGTTTTAATGATGATTTAATTTTTGATAATTTACTTGATAAACTTTCGTATATGATACTCTCTAAAACACATTTCTCTTTTCTTACTATATGATATTATTTGTTCCATTTTTAGACGAGGTAAGTTTTTGAAATTTTAACCTTAAGAAGTTTTACTTGAAAAATATTATCGCTAACTTTAAAAACTTATATTTTCTGCTATTAATTTGTTCATATACAATTATACATATATCTTACTCTGTCGCTCTTCACGGTTGCGTATAAGTCGCTCTCTTTCGCTCTAACATTGTGAAGTCAAAAACAAATAGTTAAAATATTGCCGATAGCAACTTGCCGCTAGGCAAAAAAAAAAACTAAAAACTTTCATATTTGTCGGATTTTAATGCGTTTTTTTTCAAATACATTCTTATTTTATAAAAAACAATTTGAGCTTCTGAAATTCCTTGCTCCATACCGATCAGAGGTCCGGACTCGCTTAAAATTAAATTTAAAACCAATAACGTAATGATAAATTAAATTTGTTTACGCAATATTATATTTTAATATATTTACAATATGTGTAGAGTATAAAATTGACAATATTCGCATTGCAAATATTTTTAATTTGCATTTGCAAGTCGTGATCATCCGCCGATCTCCCCTATATAATAATGTTCTATGCAAATGATGTCCTGGCATCGAATTTCTAATCTTTGATTTTATTCGCCTGTTTAAAGGATTTAGCATTTCGACATAAAATTTTAATCCTTCATAGTGCTGGGAATCGAACTTTAATCGAACTTGGACTTGGAGACTTGTATGAAACCCAAAAATATAAAATCAATACTAATGAAATAAGTGTTTTCAAAGAGCTCTACAGAACGTACTAATAATACAAAAATCCTGTAATTTTACTATATGATACTTAAATATGTCTACTATAATAAAAAATATTAAAAGTGTTAAAATTTTAGCACAAAATAATAATAATTTACCAAAAACTAAAAAAAGACCTATAGTTATCCGAGTAATATTACTAATGTTTATTTACGTACAAAAAAGTACAATTTTCAAGGAGCTCTTCAGGACGTACTGTTTCTAATAAAATGTTAAAGTTGTGGTAGATTATACTTCAATATGTCGACTTCAGTAACGAATACTAAAATCGATGACTCTTCCTTAAAAATTTTGAAATATTTATACTTTTCCTAAAAAAGTGCACCATATACTTTGCATTTTTATTCACAGAACTTAATAAAAAAACAATTTTCAAGGGGCTCTTCAAGACGTACTTTTTGTAATAGAATGTTGAAGTTGTGTTAGATTATACTTTAATATGTCTACTTTAGTAACAAATACTAAAATCGGCAACTTTTGATTGAAAATTTCATAATATTTATACTTTTTTTAAAAAAGTGCACCATATATCTTGCGTTTTTATTCACAGAACTTCATGAAGATAGTCTAGTCAATGGTATCAATTTCAAAGAGCTCTTTAGGCTGTACTTTTAGTTCTGGAATGTTGAAAGTTGGTTATATCATACTTCAATATGTCTACTTTAGTAACAAATACTAAAATTAATGACTTTTCTTTCAAAATTCTGAAATATTCATACTTTTCCTGAAAAGTGTACCATACACCTTGCATATTTATTTACAGAACTTGATAAAGATTTTCTAGTCAATAATATCAATTTCAAAAAGCTCTTCAGGCTGTACTTTTAGTTGTGGGATGTTGAAAATCGGTTATATCATACTTCAATATGTCTACTATGACAACAAATACTAAAATCGATAAGTTTTTTTTTCAAAATTTTAGAATACTCACATTTTTGTAAAAACATATGCATGACGTTTAATGCATTTTATAAAAATATATCACTTTCAAGGAGCTTTTTAGAATGTGCTATTTTAACTAGACTTACATAATTTAGGTATGATATATATCAATATGTCTACTTTGACGACAAATTTTAAAAACAGGAAGTTTTCTTTCAAAATTTGGAAATATTTACAATTTTGTAATAAAAGTACTTGACGTATTCTTAAAACATAAAAAAGATTCTATTCCATAATGTCAATTTCAAAGAGCTCTGCAGGTCACATTATTTTGACAAAACTTATATAATTTGAGAATGTTATAAACAAATATGTCTACTATAAGGGCAAGTATTAGAATTAATATTTTTTCGAAAATTTCAAACTATTTATATTTTTTTGTAAAAGATGTGCTAGTCATTCGTAGCATTTTTCTATCGTTTCCATTTTCAAAGAGCTCTTCAGGACGTACTTTCTTCACTAGAATTCTGTAATTTGAGTATTTTACGTATCAATATATCTACTATGACAACAGATACTAAAATCAATAAGTTTTCTTTCAAACTAATAAATTATTTACATCATTTTGAAATAAGTGACCCAGCCGCATGCAATGAATATTAACAAAAAAAAAAAATCAATTTCAATGAGCTCTTCAGGCCATACTAGTGATACAACAATGTTGTACTTTGGTCACGTGATAAATCAATATGTCAACTATGACTACAAATAACAATCAATAGGTCATTTACAAAAATACCAAAATATTCACACATTTCTCCTACAAAACACCGACATTTGGTTCTATTCAGCACCACTATATATATTAGAGAATCGGTTTCGATATTCGCGTTACCTATAAAACAAAAGCCTAAATAATGCAAATTTATATGTCCTAGGGTATGAGTAAAAAGTGGGTTGTCCTCAAACCTATCACCATCCAGAGTTGGTAATGTCTTAGGCAATTTGTCCCTTTTTGATTGATCTGTGTTTATGCAAATGATGGCAGGAATCGTTAAACGAAACGTTCGCTTTTATTAATCTTATCGGCGAGGATATTAAATTGTTGCATTTAACGAGCTTTTCAGTAATGGATCGTTATATTATTATACATGGTGGTAAATTGTAAAGTGTAAATTGGTTTGGTTTGAAACGAGTCCGGACGTCTGATCTGTACGGAGCACATTGTTTGACAAGCTTAAATTGTTATTTGTAAAATAAGATTGAGTTTACAAAAAACCGCAATGAAATCCGTTAAATATTAGAGATTTTAAGTTATTTTTTGCCTTGTGGCAAGTTGCTGATTTAAATATTATTTTAGCTACTCCATTTTTGATAGAGCGAAAGAGAGCGACTTATGCGCAACTGTGAAGAGTGACAGAGTAAGATATATGTGCATTTGTGCTTTTTGATTATATTTAATAATAATTATTGTATATAAAGTAAATATGAGTCTGACTCGCATTTTTATAACTTCTTTCCATATTTTCAAACTTAAAAAATTATATATAATATTTTTTTCAAAATATAACTAAAATGTAAAAATGTTATGCATATATATCTTACTCTGTCGCTCTTTACAGTTGCGTATAAGTCGCTCTCTTTCTCTCTGACATTGTGAAGTCAAAAGCGAGTAGTTAAAATATCCAGCAACTTGCCTATAGGCAAAAATTTACCCAAAATCTGTAATATTTGACGGATTTCAATGCGGTTTTTTTTAAATACATTACTTTTTCATAAATAACAATTTGAGCTTGTGAAACAACTTACTCTCTACTGATCAGAAGTCCGGACTCGCCTACACGATTTTTTGTGGTTAAGATAAATATGATAATAAACTCGTACAAACAGTATTATATATATATATATATATATATATATATATATATATATATATATATATATTATATATATATATATAATTTCTTCTTAGTCCTTGATATATAACATACCCCCCATTGACTTCGATTTAATTCAATTCTTCATAATATCATTTAAAAGCATTTCCACACTACTGGAACTAATTTATTTATTCAACCTTGACTTTATAAATTACAATTAATAATAATAATCGATTTTAGTATTTGTTGTTAATAGTACTACAAAGTCATGGCAATGTCGACCTTGGCTTTAAGAAGTCTTCAGAAAATGCACTTCTATTAGAAATCTATATGTACACTAATGATATCACTTTGTTTCTAAAAAGTTTTACATTTTTAAAATCATATCAAAACATCTTGTTAGAAATAATTTAAAACTTTTTAAAAATGTAAAGCTTCTATTTTAGATTTAACCACCTAAAACTTTTCTACGCAAACACATTATACTTGTTTTTAAAAACAAATATTTAAAAATAATTTTTTTTAAAACTAATTTGAACTCATAGTCTATTCATAAAAGAAATTGTTATATTTTTTTGCACTAAAACATATTTTTGAAAACATATAAAAGTTTTATAATAAAACCTATTTTCAAACAATTTTTATAGAAACTTTTTATAGCCAAATGGTAACTTTCTTGTTATAAATAAATATTACTTCATTTCTATAGAAGTAAATTATAATTTCTTTCTACTAAAAAACTAAAACTTATTTTTAGAAAATAGAATTATTTAAATAAATTACTTTATTTTAAAAACACTAAACGCATCATTTATTTTAGAATTATAGTAAAAGTTTCTAATGCAAACAAATATATATTTAAATTTCATTAAATTCTCTTTTTTAGAATTAATACTTTTTGAAGATAAAATTCAAAAAAACTCACATTTACTCTTTACTTTTATACTTTTTTACAAATGAATTATTATTTTACTTAGATGCAAAATAAAATTTATATACATAAACAATTTATCAAATTTTTGCTAACCCATTTCATAATAATTTGAAGCAAAACATTTTTTCTCAATATTTTAAAGGAAGATATATCTTTTACGTTTCGACGCCTATATATGTGTCATCATTTTTTACTTCATATCAAAAATACAAGAGAATACAATTAGTTATCAAATAGATAAAATAAAAAAAAAATAACTATTTCATTTTTTTCTGTAAGACTATAGAAAATCATTCTGCGATAATTTTTTTCCCTTAAAGTTTTTTCTTGTAATACATTCCTTCGTAGAACTTATTTTCGTGGAATGTTTGTTGGAAAAACTAGGTCAAGTGGTCAAAGTCAAGGCTAATTGAATGGTAAAAGTCAAAATCAATAAAATATGAATCAACATGTGGTTAATGATTATATTGAAAAATATAAGTAATTTTATAAATTATTGAATAATTAGATTTTTTAATACTGATCAAATTCGTTTGAAAAAAAAATGTTCAAAAACAAGACAATTTAAAATATAGCTAATTTTAGGAAACTAGATTCTACTGACGACCAAAATGTAACTGCTATAATTATACATCTGTATCAAAGAAGAACTCTACTAATAATCAAACGTTTATTGTGATAACAAAAATAGGACTCTACTGACAAGCAAACTTAATTTCAATCAAATACAAAGGGACTCTACTGGCAAGCAATTTAAATATTAATAAAAATTGTTTGGGCAAAAACTTAAAAAATATTTTGAAAAGGGACTCTACTGACGAGCTAAAGCATTTCAAAAACGACTTGACTCGCGATGAAAATTTTTTAAATTTGATTTGAAAATAAAATATTTACTAAATCTATATTTCTATTTGGATCTAGGTAATAAAAAGGGACTCTACTGACGAGCAAACTGTAAAAATTAAATTGATACAAAAACGGTTCTGATGACGGGAAAACTAGTAAATACTTTGTTAAAATGAAAAGGACTCTACTGACAAACATACTTTTATTTTAATAAAAAATATAAAAAAGGGACTCTACTGACGAACAAGTGAAAAAAGGTACTCTACTGACAACATACTTATTTTATCAAAAAAAATAAAAAAGGGACTCTACTGACGAGGAAGTTGAATTTTTGTAATAATAAAAAGGGACTCTACTGACGAGCAAAAGAAAATTTCGTAATAATAAAAAAGGGACTCTACTGACGAACAAGTGAAAAAAGGTATTCTACTGACAAGCATACTTATTTTAATAAAAAATATAAAAAAGTGACTCTACTGACAAACAAGTGAAAATTTTGTAAAATACTCTACTGACAAGCATACTTATTTTATCAAAAATATAAAAAAGGGACTCTACTGACGAGGAAGTTGAATTTTTGTAATAATAAAAAAAGGACTCTACTGACGAGCAAATGTAGAAAAAACTATATTAATACGAATAGCAAATAATTAAATAAAAGTATAATAAAGATAATTGATAATAAACATCAGTACCACAGTTTATGATTGTTTTAATTTGTTAATATATTCATATTTAAAAAAAATTTCATAAAGGTTAATAATCATTCAAATCTGTGCAGTCTTTTTTGTATCTTTTACAAAATCTTCCATTAATTTTCACTACCAATCGAAAAAACATATACATTTCAAGATGTTTTAAGATGTTTTAAATTCGTTTAGTTTAGTTTCTTATATTATAATTCTTCAAAAAACATTTTTTTCTAAATATTTAGCAACTTTAAAAAAAAATGTCCACTTAAACCGGTACGCCTTGTGAGCACATAACCCAAAATTTAACCCTAGGTGCAGGTTGAGCGTCAGATTTGGCGTACCGGTTTTAAGTGGGACATTTGCAAAAAAAGGCTTTAACAACAATTTAATAAAAATTAATAATATATATCGATAATGCCTGTTTTCAAAGACTTTTCTATGAACAAATTTTATTATATTTCCATATATTAATTATTTTTTACAACTTTCATGGGTGAATTCCTTCTTTCATGGAATGTAAAGAATTTCTTTTCCGCGGTTCAGTACAATTAATTATCTTGGTGCAGGTGAATTAACGCGATCGTTATTTTATTCCGGGAATAAAAATTAAATAAATAATAAAAGGACTCTACTGACGAACAAGTGAAAAAAGGTACTCTACTGACAACATACTTATTTTATCAAAAAAAATAAAAAAGGGACTCTACGACGAGGAAGTTGAATTTTTGTAATAATACCAACTTTGACGAGCAAAAGAAAATTTCGTAATAATAAAAAAGGGACTCTACTGACGAACAAGTGAAAAAAGGTATTCTACTGACAAGCATACTTATTTTAATAAAAAATATAAAAAAGTGACTCTACTGACAAACAAGTGAAAATTTTGTAAAATACTCTACTGACAAGCATACTTATTTTATCAAAATATAAAAAAGGGACTCTACTGACGAGGAAGTTGAATTTTTGTAATAATAAAAAAAGGACTCTACTGACGAGCAAATGTAAAAAAACTATATTAATACGAATAGCAAATAATTAAATAAAAGTATAATAAAGATAATTGATAATAAACATCAGTACCACAGTTTATGATTGTTTTAATTTGTTAATATATTCATATTTAAAAAAAATTTCATAAAGGTTAATAATCATTCAAATCTGTGCAGTCTTTTTTGTATCTTTTACAAAATCTTCCATTAATTTTCACTACCAATCGAAAATATACATTTCAAGATGTTTTAAGATGTTTTAAATTCGTTTTAGTTTAGTTTCTTATATTATAATTCTTCAAAAAACATTTTTTTTCATAAATATTTAGCAACTTTAAAAAAAAAATTGTCCCACTTAAAACCGGTACGCCTTGTGAGCACATAACCCAAAATTAACCCTAGGTGCAGGTTGAGCGTCAGATTTGCGTACCGGTTTTAAGTGGGACATTTGCAAAAAAGGCTTTATAAACAATTTTAATAATAATTAATAATATATATCGTTAATTGTTTTCACAAACTTTTATGGTGTGAATTCCTTTCTTTCAATGGAATGTTAAGAATTTCTTTTCCGCGGTTCAGTACAAATTAATTATCTTGGTGCAGGTGAATTAACGCGATCGTTATTTTATTCCGGGGAATAAAAATTAAATAAATTTTACTCTCGATAGGTTTATTTCTTTCTAAAAGGAGGGCAGAGGAAATATTTGGAATGTTTGAAATTCTTTTCCTACGATGGGGTTGACCGAGCATAAAAAAATGCGCATAAAGTGACCGTGAATAAAAATTCCGTTGACAACTTGACCAGAGTTTGACATGATATTTATTAATATAATTGATTTATTGTTATTAATTAATATTTATGAAATTAAGAAACAATTTGTGTTTATTATCATTCATCTTTATTATTCTTATTAATGTAGAGTTCTTTTTCTACGTTTGCTCGTCAGTAGAGTTCCTTTTTCATTATTACAAAATTTTCCCTTGCTCGTCAGTAGAGTTTCTTTTTTATATTTTTTGATAAAATAAGTGTGCTTGTCAGTTAAGTTAAATAATTGACAATTTATAAATCTTCAGAAAAAATGAAAAAGTTACGTTTGTTTATTTTATCTCGTGAAAAATGATGACACATATATAGGCGTCGAAACGTGAAAGATATATCGTCCTTTTTATTTTAACAAAGTAATTTCTACTTTTCTCGTCAGTAGAGTCCCTTTTTCATACTTCATATGAAAATAAGTGTGATTGTCAGTAGAGTCCCTTTTTATTATAACAAAATTTTTACTTGCTCGTCAGTAGAGACCCTTTTTATATTCTTTATTTAAATAAAAGTGTGCTTGTCAGTAGAGTCCTGTTTATTTTAACAAAGTATTTACTAGTTTTCTCGTTAGTAGAGTCCTTTTTCTATCAATATAATTTTTACAATTTGCTCATCAGTAGAGTCTCCTTACTTCTTTAAAAAAAATATGTCTGCTCGGCAGTAAGATTCTTTTTTTCTCGTATAGTTTGCTCGACAGTAGAGTCCTTTTTCTGTTAATAAAAAAATTGCAATTTGCTCGTCAGTAGAGTCCCTTTTTATTTCCTAGATTTAAATAGAAATATAGAATTAGTGAAGCTTTTATTTTTAAATCAATTTTAATAATTTTCCATCGCAAGTAAAGTCGTTTTTGAGATATTTTAGCTCGTCAGTAGAGTCCTTTTCTATTTTTTTTAATGTTTTTGCCTAACAGTAGAGTCCTTTCTTAAACAATGTTAAAAAACCTAAAAAAATATAAGGGACTTTACTGATGAGCAAACTTAAATAATGCAAAACTAACGCGCAAACTGAAACAATATAAAAGGGACTCTAATGACGAGCAAAATAAAGTAATATAAAAAGGTGCTCTATCTTTTGAAAAACTATTTAAAATTTTGTCGAAAATTTTGTAATTTTTTGAAAATTCTCAAATTTTTTGAAAATTTTGAGTTTTTTTGAGATTCTTGAAAAAAATGTTATCTTAAAATTTGGTTGACATTTTTATTTAAAGTTATGAAATTTTTGGAAATTTTTGAAACTTCTAGAAATCTGATATTAAGTTTGTTCGTCAGTAGAGCACAATCTAATTGAAGTCAAAATTTTTAATACAAAAATCTAAAGAAATGAAGATTTTCAAAATAATAAATAGCAAACTAAAATAATATAAAAAGAGACTCTACTGACGAGCAAAATAAAGTAATATAAAAAATAATTCTATTTTTTAAACAAACATATGGAAATATTTCAATAATTCAATTTTTGAAAATATTGAGTTTTTTTGAGATTTTCGAAAAAAAATGTTATCCTAAAATTTTGATAACATTTTTATTTAAAGTTATGAAATTTTTGGAAAATTTTGAAACTTGTAGAAATCTGATATTAAGTTTGCTCGTCAGTAGAGTCAATATTGAAGTCAAAATTTTTAAAACAAAAATCTAAAAAAATTAAGATTTTTAAAATAATAAATTGCAAACTAAAATAATATGAAAAGGGACTCTACTGATAAGCAAACTGAAATAATATAAAAAGGAACTCTATCCTTTGAAAAAATATTTAAAAGAATTTCGAATATTTTACATTTTTTGAAAATATTGAGGTCGTTTGAGATTTTTGAAAAAAAAATTTATCCTAAAATTTGGATAACATTTTCATTTAAAATTTGGAAATTTTGGAAAATTTTGAAACTTGTAGAAATCTGATATTAAGTTTGCTCGTCAGTAGATTCAATATTGAAGTCAAAATTTTTAAAACAAAAATCTAAAAAAATGAAGATTTTCAAAATAATAAATAGCAAACTGAAATAATATAAAAGGGGACTGTACTGACAAGCAAACTGAAATAATATAAAAATAAACTGTACTAACGCTACTATTAAAAAATTAGACCTTTTGAAAAAATATTTGGAAATCTCTCGAAAATCTTGCAATTTTTTTAAATTCTCAAATTTTTTGAGTATATTGAGTTGTTTTGAGATTTTTGAAAAAAATGTTATCATAAAAAATTTGGATGTCATTTTTATTTAAAGTTATGAAATTTAAATCAATCAATATTTAAAGTTTAAAAATTTAAAAAATCTAAAAAAATTAAGATTTTTAAAATAATAAATTGCAAACTAAAATAATATAAAAAGGGACTCTACTGACAAGCAAAATGAAGTACTGATAAGCAAATTGAAATAATATATAAAGGGACTGTAAAATAATATGAAAAGAGACTCTACTGACAAGCAAACTGAAATAATATAAAAATAAACTGTACTAACGCTACTATTAAAAAATATTTTGAAATCTCTCGAAAATCTTGCAATTTTTTCAACATTCTTAAATGTTTTAAAAATATATATTTTTTTGAGATTTTTGAAAAAAAATGTTATCTTAAAATTTGGAAATTTTGGAAAATTTTGAAACTTGTAGAAATCTGATATTAAGTTTGCTCGTCAGTAGAGTCAATATTGAAGTCAAAATTTTTAAAACAAAAATCTAAAAAAATGAAGATTTTCAAAATAGTAAATAGGAAACTAAAATAATATAAAAAGGGACCCTACTGACGAGCAAAATGAAATAATATAAAAAATACAAAATAATTATATTTTTTGAAAACATATTTGGAAAATTTTCGAAAATTGCGCATTTTTTTAAATATTTCAAATGTTTTGAAAATATAATTTTTTTTTAGATTTTTGAAAAAAATGATATCCTAAAATTTGGATAATGTACTAAAAGGTAAATGTAATGTACTGTGGGAGTTGTAATTAATATTAAAGTATAAACTCCCGACATATAAAAAAATATAAATTTATTCACTATAAAAAATATTTCGATCTCAAAAATATGCATGACATGTCCAATTGTTTTTTTACAAATTAAAATAAGCCTGCTTGATATCGCCACAGTACTAAATAATAACATTAGTTTGGCCATCAATGCTTTTGTACACAATTTGCCATTACTACGTGTTAAATCGATAAATGTCTTCGTTAAGAATTTAAGGAATTTGAGGCATTTTTTCGTTTTATGTTGTTTTGCATGTAAAGAGCTTTTTCTATGTACTTTCGAGCTTCGAGCTTTCATCGAAGCTTTTGAGCTTTATTCGAAAAGCCACCACATTCTCGGTAATAAAAAGCTTACGTAATAATTTGCGAACAAACTTTTTATTCATACATACACGAATAAAAACAAATTTTATTAGTAGGCCTGCTTAAGGGTGAATTTTAATCGCCTTACATATGTCTCATGTCTATTATTATATCAGTTGATGTAATCTTTGCTGTATTAATTAAATTCTTAAATAAATATGATTAATGAAACATATTTTAATAAACGTTTTGAATTTTTAATTTATTTGGTTAATTAATTGGATAACATCGCGTTTATTTAAAAACATATTTAAATTAATTTTAATTACCAGTTAAATAAAACATATTGGACTCCCTCATATTATGCATATCAATCATAAATTGTAATTAAAATACAGACAGGCGATTTTAAAGTTTTATACTAGTGGTCTATGGCATCGTGCCTTAAGACAAATTGCTGGAACTTCCCGTACCGTAAAGAAATGATCGAGAAATTTTAAATGTTTTCAAATATATTATTACAAATCAAATGTAAATCACAAATCAATTTATCTCCAGAACATCAACAATCGTCATTTCATTTCGAATTCAATTTAAAAAAAAAAATGAAAGTTGCCTAATTTGCACAAAATTGAAAAAGTGCTCCCGTATAGTCACAGTCTAAACGCATTTGCAAATAATTCTGTGCGACATTTTCACTTATACTGCTCTTGGCTTGGCGTCATTTTCACATTTTTCAATAGTTTTCACAAAATTCGAATTGGAAAAGTGCTCCAGTACATAAACAGTCTAAACGCACTTGAGTAAACATTTGTACCAGAGTGGCGCTTAGACTGTGCTTAGCTTGGGTACTTTTTTGAATTTTTTGAATTTTTAACCTGAAAATTACAAAAATATTTTTTGAAAAATAATAAAAGATGTAATAATTTTCCATTTATCCTCAAAAGCAATTGTTTTGTCAATACAAGCCAGAAAGTTTTTTAGATCATTCAAATCGAATGCTTAGTTCACTTAAAAACTGCCATTTTTTGCACATTTACCTCTGTATCTTCGAAATGGCGGGACCTGCCGTGGCCAAAAACTAATCACCTCTTCTCCCGATCATTACAAATTGAATGTTTTTTAAATCATTCAAATCCGATGCTCCGTTCTCTCAAAAACTCGATTTGTATTTTTTGCACTCTTTACTCCGTATCTCCGTAACGGCTGGACCTGCCTTTGCCAAAAACTAATCAGCACATCTCCTTATCAATACAAATTGAATGCTATTTGAATTATTTAAATCGGTTGATCCATGCGCCCGAAAACGTGAACAAAAAATGCAGACACACAAAACACACACACACATCTATTTTTCTAAGGTATGCCAAAATGTTCAGAAACCTCTGAAACGCGAAGATTTGGAAATATTTCCTTTTTCGATTTTCGGCCCATTACTATATAACTACCATACGGTAAGTTAAAAAAGGACCCTTCCAACGACATTCTAGATAGAATATTAGAAAAGGGACTCTACTAACGAGCAAAATAAAATATTTTGATAGAATATAAGAAGAGGATTTATATAGAGTATGAGAAAATGACTCTACTGACGAGCAAATAAAATTCATAGCATAAAGAAAAAAAAGAACACTACTGGCAAACAAATAGTGATCTAGAATATTCTAGAAGAAACCTCTACTTTAAATTAAAGACTTAAAATTAGAGGACTCAAAATTAAAGTTAGAGGACTTAAAATTAGAACTCTACTGATGAGAAAATGAAATTCAAAGCATGAAGTAGAAAAAGAACTCTACTGGCGATCAAATTATCAATCAAGTTAGAATATAAAAAAACTATACCGACGAGCAGTTAAAATATCATTTTAGAAAATCATAATGGAGTTTACTGATAAGCAAAAAAGGAGACTACTGGCAAGCAAATAAATTTAAGACTCTAATGATGAGCAAAATTTAGATTTTGAGTTAAAAAGGATTGAGTCCTTTATTTTCAACTAAATGATTTACTTAAGACGTAATTTAAGCATTTCTTCATCTTTGCAGAAACAAGAAGGAACTCTACTGACTAGCAAACCCTAATTTTTTTTAAATCCATTAGTTTCTCTTACAAATCCTAACTTGATGAAATGTAATTTGTCCAAGTTTCTAACATTTTATATTTTCTAAAGCACTTTTGCCCTTGCGGTTGTTTATAATTTTTTCGTTTGCTAAATTGTATTTTAATTAATTTTTTTTGTAAAATGATATAATGTGATATTAAAACTATATTTATCTCATATTTTGTAAGCATAGTTTTAAATAGTAAGATATTTTTTTAAATGTTCTTATATTGTTGATGTTATTTTTATCAAACCTTGTCTGAATTTACAAATGTATATTGAGTGCAGTTTAAACAATTAATTTGATATAACAAATTTTAAAGGTTTGTTTAGTGTTTGTAAAAATAGTACTAAATGTGCTAAAAATGTTATATATATATATATATATATATATATATATATATCGGCAAGTAGTTTATGTGATTTCGTACTCACTTCCTTTGCAAATAATTCATGCTAAGAAACCCTTTCAGCCAACCCTATTGGCAAATTCGTTTCCTGCCCTGAGAAATTTATGCCCACACATAAATTCATGTATACATATGCATATATATATATATATATATATATATATATACGTGTATGTATAAATTTCCCCGTTTTATAGTGACTAAAAATTTATTACAATGTTTTCGTACTTTCGATACAATTGTGTACTCTTAGATTTATTGCGGCCGTATTTAAATTAGCAGACGAATATATACGTCGCCGAAAATACGAAAATATACGCCAATTCTTATATATAAATATATATATATATATATATATATATACATATATATTAGCAGCAGCAGTTGCACAATTGCATTTCTCCAAAAAATGTCATAACATTCTCGACATTAGAGTCTTTTTTTTAATCGAAAATTTCAGACTTTCGAAATTTCTACAAAAATTTAAGAATTTGTTCGTCAGTGTAGTCTTCTTTTTTGAAAATGTCTAAATCAACACGTCAGTAGGGTTTTTTTTAAATAAAAATACCAGAGTTTGCTCGTCAGTAGAGTTCTTTTTCTTAAAGAAAAAACACAAACTTGCACGAAAGTAGAGTTCTTTTACTCTTAAAAAGAATTCGATCGTTAGTGAAGTTTTTTTAGCTCGTCAGTAGAGTCTTTTTTTTTAAAAAAAAAAGACTGAATTTGCTAGCCATAAAAGTTATTTTTATTGGAGCCAAAAATATCAGAGTTTTTCTAAAAATATCAGAGTTTGCTCGTCAGTAGAGTCCATTTTTTTATAATATCAAATCAGTTTTTTTATTTTATCAAAAGAAATTTGGTACTTTTTCTTATTTTTCTAATAAGTCACTAGAATTCTTCTGTTTTTCTAAAAATATCAGATTTTGCTCGTCGGTAGAGTTCATTTTTTTTATAAAATGTCTGATTTTTCTCCTCAGTTAAGTTTTATTTTTATTTTTTTCAAAAGAAAGTAAATAGAATTCTTTGATTTTTGTAAAAAGAAAGAAAAGAAAGTTTTGTAAAAAGAAAAAATATAATAGTTTGCTCGTCAGTAGAGTCCCTTTTTTATGAAATGTCTGATTTTTCTCCTCAGTTAGTTTTTTTTTATTTTTTTCAAAAGAAAGTCAATAGAATTCTTTGATTTTTCTAAAACGAAAGTCGATAGAATTTTTTTGTTTTCCTAAAAATATCAGATTTTGCTCGTCAGTAGAGTCCATTTTTTATGAAATGTCTGATTTTTCTCCTCAGTCAGATTTTTTTTTATTTTGTTCAATAGAAAGTCAATAGAATTCTTTGATTTTTCTAAAAAAATGTCAATAGAATTTTTTTGTTTTCTTAAAAATATCAGAGTTCGCTCGTCAGTAGAATCCCTTTTTTTCTTCTAAATGTCAGATCGTCCTCGCCAGTTACGTTTATTTTATTTTTTTCAAAAGAAAGTTAATAGAATTCTTTGATTTTTAAGAAAAAGAAAGGCAAAATTCGTTTTTTGTTTTCCTAAAAATATCATAGTTTGCTCGTCAGTAAAGTCCTTTTTTCTAAAATATCAGATTTTGTTTGTCAGTTAAGATCTTTTTACTGAAAATGTTATGATTTACTCATCAATAAAATTGTTTCTTTTAAATGTCAAAATTTTTCTTGTCAGTAGAGTCATTTCACGCCAATTAAAATATTTGGAATAAAAATTCTAAACCATTTTAAGAAATTAAAAAAATGTCCTGAATTCACATGCTATATTTATAAAAATACTAAATTTATTAAATACTGATCTAAACTTTCAAATTTTAAATCAATAGATAAAGAAAGAAGAAAAAGAGTAATTTTTCTTTAAAATAAATGAATTTGCTTCTTTTTTTTAAAAAAAATGTCGTCAGTAGAGTGTTTTATTAGAATCCACATGATGCTTTTTCTTCATGAACCTGCCTTTATACAAAATACAAATAATAATAATAATAATAATAATAAATTCATAAATCTTGATATTTAATGCAATTGTGACACGTCATTAGCCATTTTCCAAAAACCTAAAAGTCATCTTTTACGAACAGACTGACGGCTTGTTTTATATTTTGACTAATAGTGTATCAATGACACAATCAATTATATACAAATATAAAAATATTGTATTCATATATATATATATATATATATATATATATACGTGTATATATATACGTGATATTAGTATTTATATTTATATATTTTTGCAAATCATCCCTTAAGTAATGAATACGTCCGAGCTGCAGAAAAATGATTTGACAAATTGCAAAATATTCTTATAGAATATTACCAAATGGTCATTCACTTATTGTTGTGGCAATATTATCAGCCTTAGGGCAAGTTGCATAAATTTTCCGAAAATCGACTTGTTAATAATTGAAATTCATTTGAATTTTAATTTTTTTAAATATATTTATAATATTACATGTATTACACATGTAAAATATATATTTTCTCATTGTATGCGGGGCGGGTAAAAATACCCGTTAAAAATCAGTTTACTATTTTTTTGTGAAGTTTTCTTTTAGATTTATTTTTTTATTTAAAATTTAATAGTTTAGGTTAGTTATTTAGTATATTTAGTGTTTTTATAATTAGCAGCAGATGGATTTAGGATATTTTTTTTGAATTTCTTAAAACGTTTTAAAACTTTCATTCCTAACAATTTAATTTGTATACATTAGTTAAAAAGAACTCCACTGACGAGCAAAATGGGTTTTTTTTAGAAGAAAAAAGCACTCTAATGGCTCTAGAGAAAAATAACTTTAATGGCGAGCAAATTCAGACTTTTTTTTTAAGAAAAAGGGAATCTACTGACGAGCAAATTTTGTCATTTTTAGGAGTAAAGGAATTTTACTGGCAATCAAATTCTGTTATTTTTATTAATAAAGGGACTCTACTGAAGTGCAAATTTGTGTTTTTTAAGAAAAAGAACATTACTGATAAAAAATATCTGATTTTTACATGAAAAAAAATCTACTGACGAGTAAATTTTTAAATTTTTGTAGAAAAATTAACTCCACTGACGAGCAACTTCTGTCAATTTTTTAAAAGAAAAAAGAACTCTACTGGTGAGAAAATTGTCATTTTTGGAAGTAAAGACACTCTACTTTCGAACAAATAATGCCATTTTTTTTTAAAAAAAAGAACCTTACTATTGAGCAAATTCATATATTTATTTTAAAGAAAAAGGACTCTACTGGCGAGCACAATCTGATATTTTTAGAGAAACAAAGGAATTCGATTGATTTGCTTTTTAGAAAAATAAAAGAATTCTTTTGACTTCCTTTTTAGAGAAATAGAAGAAATCTACTGACTTTCTTCTGAAAAAATGAAAGAACTTAACTGACGAGCAAAATCTGATATTTTTTTAAGGAAAGGGAGTCTACTGATGAGCAAACTCTGATATTTTTAGAACAAAAAAATTCTATTAATTTTTTTTAGAAAAATAAAAGAACTCTACTGGCCAGCAAATTCAGACATTTTATATGAAAAATAGGACTCTACTGACAAGCAAATTCAGATATTTTTAGAAGAAAAATAAACTCTACTGACAAGCAATTTTGTAATTTTTTTCAAGAGAAAAAACTCTACTGACGAGCAAATCCAGACATTTTTTTAAAAAAAGGAAGAACTCTACTGACGAACAAATTTATACGTTTTTTTAGAGAAAAAGAACTCTACTGACGAGCAATTTTGTAACTTTTTTTTAAGAGAAAGAACTCTACTGACGAACAAATTTTTAAGTTTTTTTTAGAAAAAGGAACTCTACTGATGAACAGATTTTTGCGTTTTTTTTTTACAAATAAAGAACTCTGCTGACAAGCAAGTTTGAAATTTTTCAAGAGAAAGAACTCTATTGACGAACAAATTTATAGGTTTTTTTTAGAGAAAAAGAACTCTACTGACGAGCAAATCCAGACATTTTTTTTAAAAAAGGAAGAACTCTACTGACGAACAAATTTATACATTTTATATGAAAAATAGGACTCTACTGACAAGTAAATTCAGATATTTTTAGAAGAAAAATAAACTCTACTGACAAGCAATTTTGTACTTTTTTTTCAAGAGACAGAACTCTACTGACGAACAAATTTATACGTTTTTTTTTAGAATAAAAGAACTCTACTGACCAGCAAATCTAGACATTTTTTAAAAAAGGACTCTACTGACGAGCCACTACAAACATTTTTTTACTCTACTGACCAGCAAGTTCTGACATTTTTAGAAAAAAAAATCTACTCCCAAAAATCTTCTGACCATTTTAGAAACATAAAAGAACTTTACTGATGAGCAAATTGTGACATTTTCAAAAGAAAAGAACTCTACAAACGACCATAATACAAATCAAATTTGAAAAAATAACAATAATAAATATCAAGTATCAAAATTAAGAGACGAGAAAACCTCAGAACTTTTTGAAAAAATCATGCAAAATAACATTTCATAAAAAAACTCTACTAACGAGCAAATTCAGTAAAATTGCTACTATATATCAAGGACTCTACTGACCATTGATGTGAAAATAAATATGATATAAAAGAGGACTCTACTGACAAGCAAATTGAATAAAAATTTGAAAGATAATAAGTAGGCTCAAACAAAAATAACGTTAAAAAGTCAAAAAAGGACTCTACTGGCGAAAAATAAATAAAAAATAAATTTTTACAATCTGTCAAACTAATTCTATATATCGATACAATTCGTTTTTATCTTAATTATCTTTATTATCTTAAAATTATAATATATGATGATATATTTTTGTACTGATTTGCTTGTTAGTAAAGTCCCTTTTTTCTTCAGTCTAATTTAATTAAATTCAAAAAACAAAATGCCACATACACCTAGTTATATATTTTTTCAATCATAACGGTATGTTGAAAAATACGTTAAAACTGCACTTTAAAACTAATAAACATATCTATTTTATTTGAGCAAAAAAAAATCTATTATATTTTTCGTCAGGACATAATTTTTCCATTAACAAAACTTAACTCGGAGTTAAGTAGCTGTGACAAATTGATTCGAATATTTTTTTTTGTCGAAAATGAATTATAATAATTTATTATGTGTTAAACACATAAGCTCAGACCGCAATTTAATATGTAAATTATTATAGAGACAAAAAATATGTGAATAAAATTATTATACTTATGCTGATTGCGAGAGCGAGACGAAAGATTTTAAAGAGTGAGAGAAGTTTGCATTTGATTCCCATAAGAGCGAAAGAGAGAGATGTATATACTATGGTGCTGTGAAATAAAGTTAGATATATGATCATAAAAAATATGAATAATATTATATATGGAAAAATCTTTGGAAGAAAACATTTTTTTTGAAATATAATAACGCGAGAACTATTCTTGGTATTTTGAAAATTTATATGCACATCGATTTTTATACATGTTGACACCATTTGTTGTAAATTTAATCAAAATTGGTTCAGCAGTTTTTTTGAAATTAATTAAAATATTGAAAAATGCACCTTTATGTTGAATATGATTTTTATCAATCTTTAGAGAAAAAGGTTTATTTCAAAATATAATAATGCAAGAACTATTGCCGATATTTTGAAAATTTATATACGCATCGATTTGTATGAATGTTGACTCCATTTGTTGTAAATTTCATCAAAATCGGTTCAGCAGTTTTTATGAAATTATTTAAAATATTGAAAAATGCACGTTTATGTTGAATATGATTTTTACCAATCTTTGGAGGTAAAAGTTTATTTCAAAATACAATAATATAAAAACTATTGCTGATATTTTCAAAATTTTTATGCACATCGATTTTTATACATGTTGACTGCATTTGTTGTGAATTTCATCAAAATCGGTTCAGCAGTTTTCATGAAATTATACACAATATTGAAAAATGTACGTTTATGTTGAATATGATTTTTATCAATCTTTGGTGGAAAAAATTTATTTCAAAATATAATAATATAAAAACTATTGCTGATATTTTGAAAATTTATATGCACATCGATTTTTATACATGTTGACACCATTTGTTGTGAATTTCATCAAAATCTGTTCAGTGGTTTTCAACTAATTAATAAAAATGTTGGCTGATTACTTAAATACAAAATTTTTCCAATTAATGGAGTTTTGTTTCGTTTGATGTTCGAAAATGAGTGAAATTATCAAAATTTTGCTAGAAACAAAAAATGTGTAGAATTATGTACTCTTCAATTTGTTCCTACACAAAAAATTTATAGGATGTACAAGATTTAGATATTTGCATTTTTGTAAAAATTTGCACCTATGAATTAATGTTTTATAATCTATAAATTAATGTTTTTGTGAATTAAGTTTTATTTCAATAATTAGAGAATGCGATGTCCGACTTGGAACTTTGTTTTACAATTCGATAAGTATGAATGTTGACTTGAATTGTTTGTAACTTCACCAAAATCGGTTCAGCAGTTTTAAGTATTAATAAAAATATTGGCTGATTACACTAAAATTCAAAATTCTGTCAATGATAAAGTTTTAATACGTTTGATGTTCGATATATCGAAATTAGTGAAGATATCAAAATTTTGCTAAAAACCAAAAATGTGTAAAATTCAATACTTTTTAATTTGTTCATACCCAAAAATTTTATAAGATGTACACAAATTTAGATATTTAAATTTAAGTAAAAATTTGCACCTGTGAAATATACCTTAATAACTAACAAATATATTTTGGATTTTTGTTAAGAATTTGAAAAAAAAAATGTAGTAAAATATGATTTTAGTATGTCGTATAACAATATTTCTAATATAAATATAAAAACAAAAATTTATTTAAAGTTTGATATTTCAACCATAATTATCTTAAGAAAATTCTTTGAAAATATTTTTAATTTTAAATTGATTTTTATTTTCTTCTTCAAAATCCTCAGTGCGCTAGTTAATCTAGCAAATATTTTATTTTTCAATTTATTGATGATAATATTCATAATATTTTTATTTTATCAAACAATTTACTAATATAGCAGATTTTTCTACAGATTTTCTGCAATATTTTGAAATGAATGTTTTTATTAAATGTTTTCATATAGTTGGAAAACACGTGCTGCTTTTATAGCTTCATATGAAGCTATTTTAGCTTTCTGAAACTAACAAGGAATAAATTTGAAAATATTACAGAAGAAAATAAACTGTAATTTTATTTTATTCATTAGAAAAAACAAAATGAACACTGAAATGGATGTAGTAAATTGTAAAGAGTAATTGTCATTATTTTTTGAAAATTTGATAATATCTAGTTTTATAGTTAAAAAAAAATATTAATTTTAGTATTTGGTATTATAATAGGCAACATTACAAATTATATAAATGAATTTTATGATTGTAGTATAAACGGTGCATCCTGAAGAGCTCCTTGAACATGACATTACAAATTTACTTGAGAGTATATAATTTGCTTATGTACTTTGGCCAGATTTTGATTTTTTTATTAATTATATGAGAAATATTTCATCGATTTTAGTATTTGTTATCATAGTTAACATATTCAAGAATTACATGCTAAAATTATAGCATGCTACAACATTTTGTGTAGTTTTAATAATTAATTAAAATAAATTTTACTTTTTTCTTCGTTATGGAATGGACTGATGGTTCATTTTCCACAATATTATTAATAGCTAGTTTTATAGTTGAAATTTTATTGATTTTAGTACTTGTAGGTATGGTTGATATATTAGCGAGTAATATACTTGAATTACAGCTTTCTAAAAATATTTTATATAAATATAAAAAATATTCAAATGTACCAAAAAATGTAATAAATATGTAAGGAACAATGGAAAAACATTATTCTCGAAAATTATTTTTATTTACCATATTTTGTTACAAAACACGTCAGTTTTAGTATTTATTATCATAGTATATGGATTTAAGACTAACTTATTCAAATTACAGCATTCTAGAATAAATAATACAATTACCAAAAAATATTCAAAGTTTCCCAAAAATTTTGTTCCAGAACTTCCAATTCATGTATTGATATCATTTGAATTTCAAATATCTCAAAAATTATTTAATAGATGTTTGAAAATTGTACACCATTCGATAGATATGAATACTAACTTATACCAGACCTATTTTGAAAAATATTAATCAATTGGTTTAGTCATGAAAAATAAAAATGTGCAAAAATGCACCAAACAGTACAATGCAGTATAAGCGTGCTAAATCGTAGGATTTTTAGTGTCTAAATTTTAAATATATCATAAAATTATTAACCGATTTAAAAAATTTATAAACCATTTCATACATATGAATTTAGACTTTAATTGTTATTTTTTTATATAAATATACTATTACTAGTTTGTGTGTAATTTTGAAAACTGTCCGAAAAAACACCAAAATATAATAAATATTTTATTTTTTTGTATTTTATTACCATCCGACAATTTTACAACTTGCCAATAGGTATTTTAAGTAATATACATATTTTTTATTTATACTAACTTGCCAATAGGTATTTTGATACACCCATAAATTTTTTATTAAAAATTTTACCCCTAGAAAATAAGTACACCCTTTTGTTTGAGACTTGTGTTTTCTCATGATTTGCATATACGAAAACATTTTATATTTATTATATTATAAATATATATATATATATATATATAATATATTTAAATATTTATTTACTTGAAAATTTGTCACACATAATATTAGAAAATTATGCAAGAAAATAATGTAAAAATTATGTAACAATGTAGAAGACTTTTTACAATTTATTTTTTTATAAATGTATTTTAAGGGTTGTTGCAAGTTTAGTATAAAAAATATATGATAAAATATTATGAGACTTATAAATATTATATATTAGGGTTGGTTTAAGTATATAGGGGTTGATTCTTGCAGAATTTATTTAAACATTTATTTGTATTTTAAAATTTGTTAATGTTTTGTGAGAACTAACAAAGTTTAAGTTTTTTGAAATTATCGGGATTTAGGTACACGATACAAAAATTAGTGTTCAAGATAACTTATTAAAAGAGTATTAAATTCAGCAAATTTTTTATAATTAGCAAAATTTTCATATCTTTACTCGTTTTTGATATATCGAACGTTAAAAATGAAAAAAATGAAAAAAAATTCATTTTAGTGTTCGTTGATATGTATTTTCAAGAATTTTTTGAAAAATTGCATAGAGAAACATCAATTTTAGTATTTGCCGTTATACTAGACATACTAAAGTATAACATAGTAAAATTACAACATTATACTATAAATCCTTGAATTTAAAGAAATATTTTCTAAAGTCAAACTATATTTGTCAAACGTCTACTATCAAAATAAGGCGGCGCGTACTTTCCTTATAATAAAATTAATATAAAATATTTATAGCTAAAAAAAACAACAATTTTTGTATATACATCTATAGTATACACCTCAAAGTATAACATATTCAAATTTCATTTTCATACATCGTGAATAGCTCGTTAAAACGACTCTATTATCCACAAAAATCCGAAAGTCATATGTTAAATATAAATATAATAAAATAAAGCTTATTTTAGGCACTTTAGTTGTGGTATAATTAATATAAAATATTCCAACAAAAAAATCATCAATATTAGTATTTTGATTATACTAGACATACTAAAGTATAACAAACTAAAATTACAACATTATGTTATAAATCGTTGATTAAAAAAAAATATTTCAAATAGATCAAACTATATTTACCAAGTCCGCAATTATACCAAATCCATGCGTACTTTACTCTTAAAATAATTAATATAAAATACTTAAAGCCAAAATATCATTAATTCTAGTATATACATCGATAGTAGACACTTCAAATTATCACATACCTAAATTCATTTCAATACGTCCTGAATAGCTCGTTAAAAGTACTAGTTTTATCCTCCAAAAATCGTAAGAGAAATGTTACATACATTAATAAAATAAAGCTTATTTTAGCACTTTAGTATAATATATTTAATATAAAATATTCCAGCAACAAAATAATCAATTTTAGTATTTGTGTTTATACTAGACATACTAAAGTGTAAAATACTAAAATTACAACATTATGCTATAAACCGTTATTTTTAAAAAATATTTTAAATAAAACAACTATATTTTCCAAGTCCACAATTGTACCAATTCCATGCGTACTTTACTCCCGAAATAATAATATAAAATATTTCAAGCAACAAATTTATAAATTTACATCATATATTAATTCTAGTATATACATCTATAATAAATACTTCAAGCAACAAAAATATTTAAATTACTATTACCTTACATCCTGAATAGCTCGTTAAATCCCTTTTTTTTATCCATAAGCCACCACCGTATCAATTCGCCGACATCGATAATAACATTAACACGTCAAAAAAAACTATCTAATTTTTTGTACTTATTCAAAAAGAGATAATAGTGTGCAGGTGTGCTAATGATTCGACAAAAATGCCACATAGGGGAAAAATAAACAGGGTGAAACTCACCCCAAACCTTAAAAGACCCTTAAAACCTTAAGCAGACCCTAGGGTGGAAATTACAGAGAATTGTAATGATATAAGTATCATGTGTGATTATTGTGAGACTTGTGTAGAGGAAAATGTTAAGTTTTTGTTTAACAAACCGATTACAGGAGTTGAAATTAAGTCTACTTTGCTAGAAAAATTGGTTTAGGTACAAAATTTTTAAGTTTTTACAGAACCATTTAGGTTTTTAAAGGTTTATACCTATGATATTCGTAAAGTGCTCGTCGAGACCTTTCATTTGATACCCAACATGCATTTTTACTATATTGGAACAATTTGACCCACTGTACTGTATATAGTACGAATCAACTCGAATCGACTTAGACTCGACCTTTTCATCTGCATTTATTTACCATATATCTTGTAACTTTTAAACCATTCGATTAAAATGAATAGTATATTTAACAAATTTATACTAAAATCAATTATCTAGAATATTGTCTAACATTATAAAAATCCCACAGCAACTTGGTATTCTTTAAATAGCGCTTTAAGATAGCGAACAAAATTGTTTTAATTTTCTAAGTAATTGTTATGAGTGTGGAACCTAGTTGGTTTTAAGGTCCATCAGTATGATATTTGTAAAGTACTCGTCGAACCTTTTTTTGATACCCAACATGCATTTTTCTTTTTGGAACATTTTGACCCATTGTACTGTATATAGTACGCAGCAATTCGAATCTACTCGCACATGCATTTATTTATTAAAACGTTTTGTAACTTCTTAATTATTTGCTCAATATGAATGATGTACTCGGCAAATTTGTTCAAAATTGAATTGTCCTATAATATTGTATTGCATTTATAGCACTATAGCAAGACAGAGTTTCTTCAAAATTGCATAATAACTAGCAACATAGTGTTATATTTTAGTTAAATGTTTTACTGTACGGAAACCTTTTGGTTTCTAAGGTCGATAAGTACGATATTTTAAAGTGCCGTCAAGACCTTTCATTTGATACCCAACATGCATTTTTACCATATAAAAACGTTTTGATCCACTGTACTGTATATATTACGACGTGATTCAATCGACATCGACTCGACTCGCTTGTGCATTTATTTATTACA
>NW_020538040.1:1029378-1044094 GCF_003426905.1 Ctenocephalides felis | reverse complement strand
AAAATGACTTTACTGACAAGAAAAGGACTCTACTGACGAGCAAATTATTTATTATCTAGAAATAAAATTGACAAACAAAATGACGACTAACGAGCAAAAGGACTTTACTGAGGACCAAATTATTTTTCTATATAGTTCTAATGAACTCTACTGACAAGCAAGAGAATTCTACTGACCAAATTATTTATCATCTAAAAATTAAATGGACTCTACTGATGACCAAATTATATATCATCTAGATATAAAATCGACTCTAACAACGAGCAAAAGGACTCTACTGACGAGCAAATAAATTAGCAGGCAGAAAAATAAAAAGTGAACTCTACTTACAACAAATTAAAAATTAAAGGTTAAATAAAAGAAGTGCTCTACTGGTAAGCAAATTATTTACCTATCTTAAAACAAAAATAGACTCTACTGAGGTTAGAAGTTCTTATTTATATTAATATAAAAGGGGCTCTACTGACGAGCAAACTAAGATAATTCGAAAAACGGACTCTACTGACGGCCAAACTAAGATAACACAAAAAAGAACTCTACTGACAAGCAAACTAAAACTATATTAAAAAGGATTCTATTAACGGGCAAACAAAAATAACATAGAAAAGTAATTCTTCGGGCGTGTACTGAAGTGTGAGCGAGATGGTGATATACGAGTAAGTCGTGTCGGAAAGAGATGGAGATAATTAATTTGATATTTTATTATATATTTAAATTAAAAATTAGAGAAGGTGATAAAATAAAGATAGAGATAAAAATTAATGTTTTTTCGAAACTATGAACTAGTAAGTTGCTGGAAATTTATCGAAAAATGACCTGAAATAGCCTGATAATGTTTTAGATAATCTGAAAACATTCTAGATTGTCTCAAGTGTTTTATTTAGTCTAAAAATGTTCTTGAAAGTGTCAAAGGTTCAGAAAAGTCTGTTAAAACCTTCAGGGTATTTTAAGAAATTTTTAAATATTTCCAAAGTATTCTAAATATAATAAAAATGTTCTAAAAAATCTTAAAATGTTCTAGGTTCTAGATAATCAGAAATTTGTTATGTTAATTTTCTTTTCATTTGTTTCTTATTTGTTTTCAAAACGTTCAAAAAAATCTAACGTCCAAGTCTATAACGATTTTGAAGTACACAGAGTCGCTGTAGGTCTTTGGCATATTAGAAAACATTCTAGTTCATTCAATTTTTCACAAAATACCCAAATATTTTATTTATTTTGGACAAACGGTTTAAAAGTTACATAATATAAAATAAATAAACGCACCACTAATGCACCAGTAAATCCACATCCACTATCAATAGGAGTTCAAAAAAAATTCCAGCAACTTGCCAACAGGCTATTTACACTTGAAACCCTTTTAGTATGATTTATTATCACACCAAAAAAAATTAGATATGAAAATACTATAATAATCCTGATTGATATGCAAATTTGGTTTAATCCGACGTTTCTGCCTAATGATGACGGTGGAATTAAATTAAAAAAAAAAAACAAAAAAAAAACGGGGAAGAAAACTTTTAACGTACTTTTAAATCATTAACAGAACAATAAGACTTTGATTTGGATAAATAAAAATAAAAATAAAATAAAATAAAAAATTGTAATGTATTTGTTTAATAAATGATTAAATCGTTCTCACAATTTGAAGTTGATTGTTTATAATCAGATAACGTATAATCGTAACGATTTTAAAGTACGCCGATTTGCTGTAGGGTTTTAGTGTATTAGAAAACATTACAAATAATTTAATTCTAAACAAATTCACCAAATATTTCATTACCTTATGACAAACGGTTTAAAAGTTACAAGAGATACAACAAATAAATGCACCACTACCTAGTAAATTACATGTAATGATTGCGCCGTACTATATATAGTACAGCGGGTCAAAAAGACCCTTGATGACGTCATATGGTAAAAATGCATGTGGGGTATCAAATGAAAGGTCTCAATAAGTACTTTACGAATATCATAGTTAGTAACCTTAAAAACCTATAGGGTTCCGTATACTATACATTTAACTAAAGTTACAGACGTAATTTTAAATTTCTTTGGCGTTATTAAAGCTGAAGGGACTTATAATGTAAGAAAACATTGTAGATAAAATATTTTTGAGCAAATCTCTCTAATATGTCATTAATATTGGACATAAGGTTTAAAAGTTACAAGACTTGTAATAAATAAATGCACAAGCGAGTCGAGTCGATGTCGATTTGAATCACGTCGTACTATATACAGTACAGTGGGTCAAAACGTTTTTATATGGTAAAAATGCATGTTGGGTATCAAATGAAAGGTCTTGACGAGCACTTTACAAATATCGTACTTATCGACCTTAGAAACCAAAAGGTTTCCGTACAGTAAACATTTAACTAAAATATAACACTATGTTGCTAGTTTATTATGCAATTTTGAAGAACTCTGTCTTGCTATAGTGCTATAATGCAATACAATATTATAGACAATTCAATTTTGAACAAATTTGCCGAGTACATCATTCATATTGAGCAAATAATTAAGAAGTTACAAACGTTTTAATAAATAAATGCATGTGCGAGTAGATTCGAATTGCTGCGTACTATATACAGTACAATGGGTCAAAATGTTCCAAAAAGTAAAAATGCATGTTGGGTATCAAATAAAAGGTCTCGACGAGTACTTTACAAATATCATACTGATGGACCTTAAAAACCAACTAGGTTCCACACTCATAACAATTACTTAGAAATTAAAACAAATTTTGTTCGCTATCTTAAAGCGCTATTTTAAAGAATACCAAGTTGCTGTGGGATTTTATAATGTTAGACAATATTCTAGATAATTGATTTTAGTATAAATTTGTTAAATATACTATTCATTTTAATCGAATGGTTTAAAAGTTACAAGATATATGGTAAATAAATGCATGAACAGGTCGAGTCTAAGTCGATTCGAGTTGATTCGTACTATATACAGTACAGTGGGTCAAATTGTTCCAATATAGTAAAAATGCATGTTGGGTATCAAATGAAAGGTCTCGACGAGCACTTTACGAATATCATAGGTATAAACCTTAAAAAACCTAAATGGTTCTGTAAACCTTAAAAATTTTGTACCTAAACACTATTTTTCTAGCAAAGTAGACTTAATTTCAACTCCTGTAATCGGGTTAAACAAAAACTTAACATTTTCCTCTACACAAGTCTCACAATAATCACACATGATACTTATATCATTACAATTCTCTGTAATTTCCACCCCTAGGGTCTGCTTTAAGGTTTTTAAGGGTCTTTTAAGGTTGGGGTGAGTTTCACCCCTGTTTATTTTTCCCCTATGTGGCATTTTTGTCGAATCATTAGCACACCTGCACACTATTATCTCTTTTTGAATAAGTACAAAAAATTAGATAGTTTTTTTTGACGTGTTAATGTTATTATCGATGTCGGCGAATTGATACGGTGGTGGCTTATGGATAAAAAAAAGGGATTTAACGAGCTATTCAGGATGTAAGGTAATAGTAATTTAAATATTTTGTTGCTTGAAGTATTTATTATAGATGTATATACTAGAATTAATATATGATGTAAATTTTATAAATTTGTTGCTTGAAATATTTTATATTATTTATTTCGGGAGTAAAGTACGCATGGAATTGGTACAATTGTGGACTTGGAAAATATAGTTTGTTTTATTTAAAATATTTTTTTAAAAATCAACGGTTTATAGCATAATGTTGTAATTTTAGTATTTTACACTTTAGTATGTCTAGTATAACCACAAATACTAAAATTGATTATTTTGTTGCTGGAATATTTTATATTAAATATATTATGACTAAAGTGCCTAAAATAAGCTTTATTTTATTATATGTATGTAACATTTCTCTTACGATTTTTGGAGGATAAAATAGTACTTTTAACGAGCTATTCAGGACGTATTGAAATGGAATTTAGGTATGTGATAATTTGAAGTGTCTACTATCGATGTATATACTAGAATTAATGATTTTTTGGCTTTAAGTATTTTATATTAATTATTTTATGAGTAAAGTACACATGGAATTGGTACAATTGAGGACTTGGCAAATATAGTTTGATCTATTTGAAATATTTTTTTTAAATCAACGATTTATAACATAATGTTGTGATTTTAGTTTGTTATACTTTAGTATGTCTAGTATAATCAAAAATACTAATATTGATGATTTTTTTGTTGGAATATTTTATATTAATTATACCACAACTAAAGTGCCTAAAATAAGCTTTATTTTATTATATTTATATTTAACATATGACTTTCGGATTTTTGTGGATAAAATAGTAGTTTTAACGAGCTATTCAGGATGTATGGAGATGAAATTCAGACATGTTATACTTTGAAGTGTCTACTATAAATCTATATACTAAAATTGATGATTTTTGACTTTAAGTATTTTATATTAATTTTATTATGAGTAAAGTACGCGCGCGTTATTTTGATAGTAGATGTTTGATAAATACAGTTTTACATTTAAAATATTTTCTTAAAAAATCAACCGATTATAGTATTATGTTGTAATTTTGCTATGTTATACTTTAATATGTCTAGAATAACCTCAAATACTAAAATTGATGTTTTTCTATGGTAGTTTTAAAAAAATTCGTAAAAGTAGAGACCAATGTACACTGAAATCAAAAATTTTGTTAATCGTGAACCTTCCATTATGTCTTTTTATTTTCAATGTTCGATATATCAAAAACGAGAAAAGATGTGAAAATTTTGCTAATTATAAAAAAATTATGATAGGATTTATAAAAAACAGATATTCAAAAAACACTCAAAACTTGTATCAAACGCTTGAACTCTCAAAGAATATGTACTGACTTTTTACGAACTTTTCATGATAATGTTTACGGACTTTTTTTACGATAATGTTATGTATTTGGTACAGATTTTCTCAAAAATTATTGATAACACAAAAATTTGGAGAATACCAAAATTATGCAAAATTTAATACTCTACAAAGTCTTTGAATATGAAAATTCAATTGAACTTGCAGAAATTTAGATATTTGCAAAAAACTAAACATTTGTACTTGAATCTTTTAAAATTAACGTACAACGTTAACAAATTTTAAAATACAAATAAATTTTTATATAAAATTCTACAAGATTCAACCCCTATGTACTTAAACCAACCCCAATATATAATATTTATAAGTCTCATAATATTTTATCATATTTTTTTACACTAAACTTGCAACGACCCTTAAAATACATTTATAAAAAAATAAATTGTAAAAAATCTTCTACATTGTTACATAATTTTTACATTATTTTCTTGCATAATTTTCTAATATTATGTGTGACAAATTTTCAAGTAAATAAATATTTAAATATATTATATATATATATATATATATATATATATATATATTTATAATATAATAAATATAAAATGTTTTCGTATATGCAAATCATGAGAAAACACAAGTCTCAAACAAAAGGGTGTACTTATTTTCTAGGGGTAAAATTTTTAATAAAAAATTTATGGGTGTATCAAAATACCTATTGGCAAGTTAGTATCATTAAAAAATATGTATATTACTTAAAATGCCTATTGGCAAGTTGTAAAAGTGTCCGATGGTAATATAATACAAAAAATTTACAATATTTATTATATTTTAGTTCACACATTCATTACACTTATTTCAGGAGTTTAGTTCGTTTTTTCTACTAGATAAAATAAAATTACAGTTTATTTGCTATCACAATATTTTCAAATTTATTCCTCTTTAGCTTCAGAAAGCTAAAATAGCTTCATATGAAGCTATAAAACCAGCACGTGTTTTCCAACTATATGAAAACATTTAATAAAAACATTCATTTCAAAATATTGCAGAAAATCTGTAGAAAAATCTGCGATATTAGTAACTTGATTGATAAAATAAAATTATTATTAATATCATCATCAATAAAGTAAAAAAAAAAATTCTAGATTAACAAGCGCACTGAGGATTTTGTGGAATGAAATAAAAATCAATTTAAAATTAAAAATATTTTCAAAGAATTTTCTTAAAATAATTATGATTGGAATGTCAATTTTGAAACAATTTTGAAACAATTTTTGTTTTTATATTTATATTAGAAATATTGTTATACGACATACTAAAATCATATTTTACTACATTTTTTTTTTTCAAATTCTTAACAAAAATCCAAAATATATTTGTTAGTTATTAAGGTATATTTCACAGGTGCAAATTTTTACTTAAATTCAAATATCTAAATTTGTGTACATCTTATCAAATTTTTGGGTATGAACAAATTAAAAAGTATTGAATTTTACACATTTTTTGTTTTTAGCAAAATTTTGATATCTTCACTAATTTTCGATATATCGAACATCAAACGTATTAAAACTTTATCAATTGACAGAATTTTGAATTTTAGTGTAATCAGCCAATATTTTTATTAATTACTTGAAAACTGCTGAACCGATTTTGGTGAAGTTACAAACAATTCAAGTCAACATTCATACTTATCGAATTGTAAAACAAAGTTCCAAGTCGGACATCGCATTCTCTAATTATTGAAATAAAACTTAATTCACAAAAACATTAATTTATAGATTATAAAACATTAATTCATAGGTGCAAATTTTTACAAAAATGCAAATATCTAAAATCTTGTACATCCTATAAATTTTTTGTGTAGGAACAAATTGAAGAGTACATAATTCTACACATTTTTTGTTTCTAGCAAAATTTTGATAATTTCACTCATTTTCGAACATCAAACGAAACAAAACTCCATTAATTGGAAAAATTTTGTATTTAAGTAATCAGCCAACATTTTTATTAATTAGTTGAAAACCACTGAACAGATTTTGATGAAATTCACAACAAATGGTGTCAACATGTATTAAAATCGATGTGCATATAAATTTTCAAAATATCAGCAATAGCTTTTATATTATTATATTTTGAAATAAACTTTTTCCTCCAAAGATTGGTAAAGATCGCAATCAACATAAACGTGCACTTTTCAATATTTTAAATAATTACATAAAAACTGCAGAACCGATTTTCATAAAATTTACAACACGTGGAGTCAACATGTGTAAAAATCGATGTGCATATAAATTTTCAAAATATCAGCAATAGTTTTTATATTATTGTATTTTGAAATAAACTTTTTGCTCCAAAGCTTTTTAAAAATTAATTCAACATGAAGGTGCATTTTTCAATACTTTAATTAATTTAAAAAAAAAAAACTGCTGAACCGATTTTCATGAAATTCACAACAAATGGTGTCAACATGTATAAAAATAGATGTGCATATAAATTTTCAAAATATCAACAATAGTTTTTATATTATAATATTTTGAATAAACTTTTTCCACCAAAGATTGATAAAAATCATATTCAACATAAACGTGCAATTTTTATATTTTAATTAATTTCATAAAAACTGTTGAACCGATTTTGATTAAATTTACAACATATTTAGTCAACATGTATAAAAATCGATGTGCATATAAACTTTCAAAATATCAACAATAGTTTTTATATTATTATATTTTGAAATAAACTCTTTTCACCAATGATTGAAAAAAATCATATTCAACATAAAGGTGCATTTTTTTATATTTTAAATAATTTTATAAAAACTGCTGAACCGATTTTGATGAAATTTACAGAGAATTGAGTCAACATTCATACAAATCGATGTGCGTTAAATTTTTCAAAATATCAGCAATAATTCTCGTGTTATTATATTTCAAAACAAAATGTTTTCTTCCAAAGATTTTTCCATATATTTTCATATTTTTTATGATCATATATCTAACTTTGTTTCGCAGCACCAGCGTATATATATCTCTCTCTTTCGCTCTTATGAGAATTACATACAAACTTCTCTCACTCTTTAAAATCTTTCGTCTCGCTCTCGCAATCAGCATAAGTATAATAATTTTATTCACATATTTTTTGTCTCTATAATAATTTACATATTAAATTGCGGTCTGAGCTTATGTGTTTAACACATAATAAATTATTATAATTCATTTTCGACAAAAAAAATTATTCGAATCAATTTGTCACAGCTACTTAACTCCGAGTTAAGTTTTGTTAATGGAAAAATTATGTCCTGACGAAAAATAAAATAGATTTTTTTTGCTCAAATAAAATAGATATGTTTATTAGTTTTAAAGTGCAGTTTTAACGTATTTTTCAAAATACCGTTATGATTAAAAAAAATATAACTAGGTGTAAGTGGCATTTTGTTTTTTGAATTTAATTAAATTAGACTGAAGAAAAAGGGACTTTACTAACAAGCAAATCAGTACAAAAATATATCATCATATATTATAATTTTAAGATAATAAAGATAATTAAGATAATAAAATAAGAATTGTATCGATATATAGAATTAGTTTGACAGATTGTAAAAATTTATTTTTTATTTATTTTTCGCCAGTAGAGTCCTTTTTTGACTTTTTAACGTTATTTTTGTTTGAGCCTACTTATTATCTTTCAAATTTTTATTCAATTTGCTTGTCAGTAGAGTCCTCTTTTATATCATATTTATTTTCACATCAATGGTCAGTAGAGTCCTTGATATATAGTAGCAATTTTACTGAATTTGCTCGTTAGTAATGTTTTTTTCTAAAATATTATTTTGCATGATTTTTTCAAAAAGTTTTGAGGTTATCTTGTATCTTTTATTTTTGATACTTGATATTTCCTATTGTTACTTTTTCAAATTTTATTCATATTTTGGTCGTTTGTAGAGTTCTTTTCTTCTGAAAATGTCACAATTTGCTCATCAGTAAAGTTCTTTTATGTTTCTAAAATGGTCAGAAGATTTTTGGGAGTAGTTTTTTTTTCTAAAAATGTCAGAACTTGCTGGTCAGTAGAGTAAAAAATGTTTGTAGTGGCTCGTCAGTAGAGTCCTTTTTTAAAAAAATGTCTAGATTTGCTGGTCAGTAGAGTTCTTTTTTTCTAAAAAAAAACGTATAAATTTGTTCGTCAGTAGAGTTCTATCTCTTGAAAAAAAAGTACAAAATTGCTTGTCAGTAGAGTTTATTTTTCTTCTAAAAATATCTGAATTTACTTGTCAGTAGAGTCCTATTTTTCATATAAAATGTATAAATTTGTTCGTCAGTAGAGTTCTTCCTTTTTTAAAAAAAATGTCTGGATTTGCTCGTCAGTAGAGTTCTTTTTCTCTAAAAAAAACCTATAAATTTGTTCGTCAATAGAGTTCTTTCTCTTGAAAAAATTTCAAACTTGGTTGTCAGCAGAGTTCTTTATTTGTAAAAAAAAAACGCAAAAATCTGTTCATCAGTAGAGTTCCTTTTTCTAAAAAAAACTTCAAAATTTGTTCGTCAGTAGAGTTCTTTCTCTTAAAAAAAAGTTACAAAATTGCTCGTCAGTAGAGTTCTTTTTCTCTAAAAAAACGTATAAATTTGTTCGTCAGTAGAGTTCTTCCTTTTTTTAAAAAAATGTCTGGATTTGCTCGTCAGTAGAGTTCTTTTTCTCTAAAAAAACGTATAAATTTGTTCGTCAGTAGAGTTCTTCCTTTTTTAAAAAAATGTCTGGATTTGCTCGTCAGTAGAGTTTTTTCTCTTGAAAAAAATTACAAAATTGCTTGTCAGTAGAGTTTATTTTTCTTCTAAAATATCTGAATTTGCTTGTCAGTAGAGTCCTATTTTCATATAAAATGTCTGAATTTGCTGGCCAGTAGAGTTCTTTTATTTTTCTAAAAAAAATTAATAGAATTTTTTTGTTCTAAAAATATCAGAGTTTGCTCGTCAGTAGACTCCCTTTCCTTAAAAAAATATCAGATTTTGCTCGTCAGTTAAGTTCTTTTATTTTTTCAGAAGAAAGTCAGTAGATTTCTTCTATTTCTCTAAAAAGGAAGTCAAAAGAATTCTTTTATTTTTCTAAAAAGCAAATCAATCGAATTCCTTTGTTTCTCTAAAAATATCAGATTGTGCTCGCCAGTAGAGTCCTTTTTCTTTAAAATAAATATATGAATTTGCTCAATAGTAAGGTTCTTTTTTTAAAAAAAAATGGCATTATTTGTTCGAAAGTAGAGTGTCTTTACTTCCAAAAATGACAATTTTCTCACCAGTAGAGTTCTTTTTTCTTTTAAAAAAATTGACAGAAGTTGCTCGTCAGTGGAGTTAATTTTTCTACAAAAATTTAAAAATTTACTCGTCAGTAGATTTTTTTTCATGTAAAATATCAGAATTTTTTATCAGTTGAATGTTTTTTCTTAAAAAACACAAATTTGCACTTCAGTAGAGTCCCTTTATTAATAAAAATAACAGAATTTGATTGCCAGTAAAATTCCTTTACTCCTAAAAATGACAAAATTTGCTCGTCAGTAGATTCCCTTTTTCTTAAAAAAATTCTGAATTTGCTCATGTGCCTTTAAAGTTCGTTTTCTCTAGAGGCATTAGAGTGCTTTTTTCTTCTAAAAAAAACCCATTTTGCTCGTCAGTGGAGTTCTTTTTAACTAATGTATACAAATTAAATTGTTAGGAATGAAAGTTTTAAAACGTTTTAAGAAATTCAAAAAAAATATCCTAAATCCATCTGCTGCTAATTATAAAAACACTAAATATACTAAATAACTAACCTAAACTATTAAATTTTAAATAAAAAAATAAATCTAAAGAAAACTTCACAAAAAAATAGTAAACTGATTTTAACGGGTATTTTTACCCGGGTATTTTTACCCGCCCCGCATACAATGAGAAAATATATATTTTACATGTGTAATACATGTAATATTATAAATATATTTAAAAAAATTAAAATTCAAATGAATTTCAATTATTAACAAGTCGATTTTCGGAAAATTTATGCAACTTGCCCTAAGGCTGATAATATTGCCACAACAATAAGTGAATGACCATTTGGTAATATTCTATAAGAATATTTTGCAATTTGTCAAATCATTTTTTTGCAGCTCGGACGTATTCATTACTTAAGGGATGATTTGCAAAAATATATAAATATAAATACTAATATCACGTATATATATACACGTATATATATATATATATATATATATATATATATGAATACAATATTTTTATATTTGTATATAATTGATTGTGTCATGATTGATACACTATTAGTCAAAATATAAAACAAGCCGTCAGTCTGTTCGTAAAAGATGACTTTTAGGTTTTTGGAAAATGGCTAATGACGTGTCACAATTGCATTAAATATCAAGATTTATGAATTTATATTATTATTATTATTATTATTATTTGTATTTTGTATAAAGGCAGGTTCATGAAGAAAAAGCATCATGTGGATTCTAATAAAACACTCTACTGACGACATTTTTTTTTAAAAAAAGAAGCAAATTCATTTATTTTAAAGAAAAATTACTCTTTTTCTTCTTTCTTTATCTATTGATTTAAAATTTGAAAGTTTAGATCAGTATTTAATAAATTTAGTATTTTTATAAATATAGCATGTGAATTCAGGACATTTTTTTAATTTCTTAAAATGGTTTAGAATTTTTATTCCAAATATTTTAATTGGCGTGAAATGACTCTACTGACAAGAAAAATTTTGACATTTAAAAGAAACAATTTTATTGATGAGTAAATCATAACATTTTCAGTAAAAAGATCTTAACTGACAAACAAAATCTGATATTTTAGAAAAAAGGACTTTACTGACGAGCAAACTATGATATTTTTAGGAAAACAAAAAACGAATTTTGCCTTTCTTTTTCTTAAAAATCAAAGAATTCTATTAACTTTCTTTTGAAAAAAATAAAATAAACGTAACTGGCGAGGACGATCTGACATTTAGAAGAAAAAAGGGATTCTACTGACGAGCGAACTCTGATATTTTTAAGAAAACAAAAAAATTCTATTGACATTTTTTTAGAAAAATCAAAGAATTCTATTGACTTTCTATTGAACAAAATAAAAAAAATCTGACTGAGGAGAAAAATCAGACATTTCATAAAAAATGGACTCTACTGACGAGCAAAATCTGATATTTTTAGGAAAACAAAAAAATTCTATCGACTTTCGTTTTAGAAAAATCAAAGAATTCTATTGACTTTCTTTTGAAAAAAATAAAAAAAAACTAACTGAGGAGAAAAATCAGACATTTCATAAAAAAGGGACTCTACTGACGAGCAAACTATTATATTTTTTCTTTTTACAAAACTTTCTTTTCTTTCTTTTTACAAAAATCAAAGAATTCTATTTACTTTCTTTTGAAAAAAATAAAAATAAAACTTAACTGAGGAGAAAAATCAGACATTTTATAAAAAAAATGAACTCTACCGACGAGCAAAATCTGATATTTTTAGAAAAACAGAAGAATTCTAGTGACTTATTAGAAAAATAAGAAAAAGTACCAATTTCTTTTGATAAAATAAAAAAACTGATTTGATATTATAAAAAAATGGACTGTACTGACGAGCAAACTCTGATATTTTTAGAAAAACTCTGATATTTTTGGCTCCAATAAAAATAACTTTTATGGCTAGCAAATTCAGTCTTTTTTTTTTAAAAAAAAAGACTCTACTGACGAGCTAAAAAAACTTCACTAACGATCGAATTCTTTTTAAGAGTAAAAGAACTCTACTTTCGTGCAAGTTTGTGTTTTTTCTTTAAGAAAAAGAACTCTACTGACGAGCAAACTCTGGTATTTTTATTTAAAAAAAACCCTACTGACGTGTTGATTTAGACATTTTCAAAAAAGAAGACTACACTGACGAACAAATTCTTAAATTTTTGTAGAAATTTCGAAAGTCTGAAATTTTCGATTAAAAAAAAGACTCTAATGTCGAGAATGTTATGACATTTTTTGGAGAAATGCAATTGTGCAACTGCTGCTGCTAATATATGTATATATATATATATTATATATATATATATATATATATTTATATATAAGAATTGGCGTATATTTTTGTATTTTCCGGCGACGTATATATTCGTCTGCTAATTTAAATACGGCCGCAATAAATCTAAGAGTACACAATTGTATCGAAAGTACGAAAACATTGTAATAAATTTTTAGTCACTATAAACGGGGAAATTTATACATACACGTATATATATATATATATATATATAATATATGCATGTATACATGAATTTATGTGTGGGCATAAATTTCTCAGGGCAGGAAACGAATTTGCCAATAGGGTTGGCTGAAAGGGTTTCTTAGCATGAATTATTTGCAAAGGAAGTGAGTACGAAATCACATAAACTACTTGCCGATATATATATATATATATATATATATATATTATAACATTTTTAGCACATTTAGTACTATTTTTACAAACACTAAACAAACCTTTAAAATTTGTTATATCAAATTAATTGTTTAAACTGCACTCAATATACATTTGTAAATTCAGACAAGGTTTGATAAAAATAACATCAACAATATAAGAACATTTAAAAAAATATCTTACTATTTAAAACTATGCTTACAAAATATGAGATAAATATAGTTTTAATATCACATTATATCATTTTACAAAAAAAATTAATAAAATACAATTTAGCAAACGAAAAAATTATAAACAACCGCAAGGGCAAAAGTGCTTTAGAAAATATAAAATGTTAGAAACTTGGACAAATTACATTTCATCAAGTTAGGATTTGTAAGAGAAACTAATGGATTTAAAAAAAATTAGGGTTTGCTAGTCAGTAGAGTTCCTTCTTGTTTCTGCAAAGATGAAGAAATGCTTAAATTACGTCTTAAGTAAATCATTTAGTTGAAAATAAAGGACTCAATCCTTTTTAACTCAAAATCTAAATTTTGCTCATCATTAGAGTCTTAAATTTATTTGCTTGCCAGTAGTCTCCTTTTTTAGCTTTTACATTTAATTTGCTTCTCAGTAGAGTTCTCTTCTAATATTAAGGATTCCATTTAATTCGAGATCCACACATTATTTTATCATCAGTAGAGTCCTTTTGTGTTTTTGGAACATTTTATATAATTTGCTTATCAGTAAACTCCATTATGATTTTCTAAAATGATATTTTAACTGCTCGTCGGTATAGTTTTTTTATATTCTAACTTGATTGATAATTTGATCGCCAGTAGAGTTCTTTTTCTACTTCATGCTTTGAATTTCATTTTCTCATCAGTGGAGTTCTAATTTTAAGTCCTCTAACTTTAATTTTGAGTCCTCTAATTTTAAGTCTTTAATTTAAAGTAGAGTCTTCTTCTAGAATATTCTAGATCACTATTTGTTTGCCAGTAGTGTTCTTTTTTTTCTTTATGCTATGAATTTTATTTGCTCGTCAGTAGAGTCATTTTCTCATACTCTATATAAATCCTCTTCTCATATTCCATCAAAATATTTTATTTTGCTCGTTAGTAGAATCCCTTTTCTAATATTCTATCTAGAATGTCGTTGGAAGGGTCCTTTTTTAACTTACCGTAGGGTAGTTATATAGTAATGGGCCGAAAATCGAAAAAGGAAATATTTCCAAATCTTCGCGTTTCAGAGGTTTCTGAACATTTTGGCATACCTCAGAAATAATAGATGTGTGTGTGTCTGGATACAATTTTTCGTCCACGTTTTCGGGCACACGGATCAACCAATTTAAATGATTCAAATAGCATTCAATTTGTATTGATAAGGAAAAGTGATGATTAGTTTTTGGTAAAGGCAGGCCTAGCCGTTACGGAGATACGGAGTAAAGAGTGCAAAAAATACAAATCGAGTTTTTGAGAGTCCTCAAA
>NW_020538040.1:988756-1029278 GCF_003426905.1 Ctenocephalides felis | reverse complement strand
TATTTAGTTAAAACAATTTCAAACTACATAAAATTAGCTAAATTTCGACGTATCTAGAAAAGATTTTGTTTATACAAATTTAACTGTAAAATTTAAAATTTGAATTGTAGATACTAACAAAAATATTTCTATGGCCAAATACAATTTTTATGTAATTTTGAAAAATTTTCTTAGAAAGCATCAAATTTTGTTTACACACTTAGAAATAACCCAAAATTATCTGAATTTTGGCATATATAAAAATATTTTTGTTCATACAAAATTTGATAAAAATTTAATACTAAATATTAAGATTATATTAATACAAGCAAAATTGTTTAAATGGCTTAGTACAAATTTTCAAACTTTTGAGAAATTTGAAAAATTTCCTTAGAAAATTTTAAAATTTGTTGAAACAGTTTGAAATTAGATAAAATTATCTAAATTTTGGCATATATAAAAATATTTATCTGCATACAAAATTTTATGAAAATTCAATACTGAAAATTAAGATTATAATATCACAGGCAAAATTGCTTAAATGGCTCAGTACGAATTTTCAAACTTTTGATAATTTTGAATAATTTTCTCAGAAAGTTTCAAAATTTGTTAAAGCAGTTTGAAATTAGATAAAATTATGTAAATTGCGACATATCTGAAAATATTTTTGTTCATACAAAATTGTATAGAAATTCAACTCTAAATTTAGGATTTTAATTATGCTAACAAACGACTATATGGGCGTACTACAAGTTTCCAAACTTTTGAGGATTTTGAAAAATTTTCTTAGAAAGTATCAAATTTTATTTAAGTAGTATTATCTAAATTGTGACATACTTATAAACGTTTTTGTTCATACAAAATTGTATAGAAATTTAACCTTAAATTTAGGATTTTGATTATTCTAACAAAAATGTTTAAGTGGCCGTGGTACAAATTTCAAGTTCAAATTTGAATTTGTGAAAAAGTTTCTTATAAAGTTTCAAATTTGGTTGTAGTAGTTTGAAGCTAGATAAAATTATCTAAATTGTGATGTATTCAAAAATATTTGTGTTCATACAAAATTTTATATAAAATTAACTTCAATTTCAGATTTAAATCGAGCAATAAAAAGATTTAAGAGGGCACGGTACAAATTTTCAAACTTTAGATGATTTTGTAAAATTTTCTTACGAAGTATTGAATTTTGTTTAAGCAAGTTTAAACTACAAGAAATTCTCGAAATTGTGACATACTTAGAAATATTTCGACAATATTACAAATATTGTTGTATTCATACAAAATTTTATAAAAATTTAACTCGAAAATTTCAGATTCTAATTGTACTAAAAATGTATAAGTATGGTACAATTTATCAAACTTTAGACGATTTTAAAAAAAATTTTCTTAAAAGGTTCAAACTTTGTTAAAACCTTGTTAAACTAGATAAAATTGTCCAAATTTTTACACATCTTAATGTTTTTATATTTACCTAAAATTTTAATATAATTTATTTATTAACTAATCTAATTTGTCGGTCTTTTTTTTAACAATTGTAATTTGTTTTGAATATCATAAAATTTATTAATTACATCTAAAGGTAAATAAAATTATCTAACTTTTCACATATTTAGAAGCCATTTTGCATATACAAGTTTATATGAAAACAATAATTGTCTAATTTTGGATATTCTTCTCAAGCAAAGCTCGACAAAAAAAAAACAAATTTTACCACTCGGACACTTTTGTTGGGTGTCAAACGATTCAGAATGACTTTGGAACACAAAATTAGCAAATCATTAAACTTATCCTTTGGGGGAAGTTAAGTAGTTTTTAAGTCCTTTACTATTTTTCTGTATTTGTATTTTATTTTTTAGCTTTTGTAAAGACGACGACTATTTTTTCCCATTCGTACAGACAAAATCAATTTGCACTTAATTTATACGTCTTGTGTCACTTTACAAGTGCGGTTTGTTTGTAAAAGGAACAAATCTAGAACAAAACTTTTATTTTCTTGAAACAAAGAACTTTTGCTCGAAACAAAAGCGAAAGGAAAAAAATACATGAACAAACACACATGTGTATGTTAACGAGGAACTCATTAAGGGAAAATGTGTAAAGATATTTATAACTGAGAAAAAGATTTTTTTTGAGTATTTTTGAGAGATGTGATCACTTTAGGATATTTTATTAACTTCCCGTAGGGTAAGTTATTGTATGGGCCCAAAATCGGAATTGAAAATTTTTACATTTCTCGACGTTTTGAAGGTTTCTGAACATTTTGGCATACCTCAGAAAAAATGGATGTGTGTGTGTGTGTTGTGTGTGTGTATGTATGTATGGATACAAATTTACAGTCACGTTTTAGGGCGCACGGATCAACCGATTTGAATGGTTTAAAAAATATTCGATTCTTATTGATAAGGAAAAGAGCTGATTAGTTTTTGGCAAAGGCTGGTCCGGCCGTTTCGGAGATACGGAGCAAAGAGTGCAGAAAATAGAAATCGAGTTTTTGAGAGAACGGAGCATCCGATTTGAATGATCTAAAAAACATTGAATTAGTAATGATTGGGAGAAGGGGTTATTAGTTTTTCGCAAAGGTAGGCCCAGCCATTTCGGAGATAAAGAGCTAAATGTACAAAAAATGGCAGTTTTTGAGAGAACTAAGCGTCAGATTCAATTGATTCAAAGAACTTTCTGCTTGGCTTAACAAAATAATTGATTTTGGAAAAAAAATTTTGTTTCATTTTTTTTTTTTTTTTTTTTTATTTTTATTTTTTGTATATCGAAAATAATAATTCAGATTTTATTTTTAATTCTGACTATAGTTCTAATATACTTTAAACAAATAATTTAAACTCTGCAATTCAGTTTATATAATATTTATAAATATTAGACAATGTTACAATATTTATAATAATCTATTTGAAAACATTCAGTATTCCTCGAACATTTCGTTACGGTACGGGAAGTTCCAGCAATTTGCCTTAGAGCACGATGCCACCCACCCCACTAGTTTAAATTCATATTAAATGCTATTTAGTCACATATGAATTAATGGCGATTTTAACGAGCTTTTTAGGACGTACAGTTTGTATTTTAATATTATAAATTAAACAGTACTACTGAAATTCTGAATTTTAACGTTAATTTTTGTATGAACCAAAATATTTTTTGAATATGTCAAAAATTATATAATTTCATTTAGTTTTAAACTGCGTTAACAAAATTTGAAATTTTCTAAGAAGCTTTTTCACAATCGTCTAAAGTTTGAAAATTTGTACCAATATTTTTAGTACAATTCAAATTCTAAATTTAGAGTTAAATTTGTATGAAATTTTGTATGAAGAGAAAAATTTCTAAGTATGTCATACATTAGATAATTTTATGTAATTTCAAATTGCGTTTGAAACTTTCTCAGAAACTTTTTCACAATCGTCTAAAGTTTGAAAATTTGTACTATGCCCGCATAAAACTTTTTAATACAATCCAAATTTTAGATTTAAAGTTAATTTTTTACAAAATTTAGTATGAACAAAAAGATTTGTAAGTATGCCATAAAATAGATAATTTTATGTAGTTTCAAGATGCTTTAACAAAATTTGAAACTTTCTAAGAAACTTTTTCATAATCGTCTAAAGTTTATTGAAATATTAAATTTTAGAGTTAAATTTATATAAAATTTAGTAAAAACTGAAACATTTCTAAGTATGTTATAAATTAGATAATTTTATCTAGTTTCAAGATGCTTTAACAAAATTTGAAACTTTCTAAGAATTTTTTTCAAAATTATCTAAAACTTGAAAGTTTTTACAGCGCCCACATAAACATTTTTAGTACAATTCTAATTTTAAATTTAAAATTAATTTTTCGCAAAATTTAGTATGAATAGAAACGTTTCAAAGTATGCCATAACTTAGATAATTTTATTAAGTTTCAAATTGCTTTAACAGAATTTCAAACTTTCTCAAAAAACTTATAAATTTTAAAAATTTGTACCATGCTTATATAATCATTTTTGTTAGAAAAATTATAATCTTAAATTTTAAGATCAAATTTTTATACGCTTTGTCTTGGATAATTTCATATAATTTTAGTTTTTGTAAAGAAAATTTTATACTTTCTAAGAAAATTTTTCAAATCATCGAAAGTTTTTCACCATGCTCATGTTCATTCTGAGTAAATCACTAAAATTTAAAATTTAGAGTTAAATTTTGATAAAATTTTATATGTACACAAACTTAGCTGAGAATAGTACAACTTAGATAATTTTATATAGTTTCTCACTGTATTACCAGAATTTATTACCTTCTAAGAAAATTTTTCAAAATTGTCAAAAGTTTGAGTTTTTCACCATGCTCATGTTCATTTTGAGTAAATCACAATAATTTTTAATTCAGAGTAAAATTTTAACTGTATTACCAAAATTTCTTTCTTTCTAAGAAAATTTTTCAAAATTATCTAAAGTTTGAAAATATGTCCGCGTAAACACTACAACCAAATTTTAAAATAAAATTTTAGTGTCACATTTTGTTCTAAAAAGGATCATTTTTCCATATTTAGCTAATTTGTGTCTAAACCAGGCATCGGCAACCTACGGCACGCGTGCCAGGCTTGGCACGCGATGGGGTTTTGAATGGCACTTTATAAAGTAATGAGGAAAATCGGAAATATCGAGTGATTTTTAAATAAGAGAAAATGTTTAATTATAATTAATTTTCTAACGTAGCTCGCTTTGAAGCTTATGTGCCTATATTTTCCTTCCTCATAAAACCAGATTTTATCCCAGATCCATCAATAATACCGTTTGATTTGTTGACTTTCGAATGGATTAATGTTGATAATTTTGAAATGGAAATTATCGAACTAATATCTTCAGAATTATGGAAAACAAAGTTGAAGGAATTACAAAAAAAAACCTGAAAGATGACTCTATGGAAAAATCGGCAGCCATATTATATTGTTAAATGACATTGCCGGAAAAGATTTAATTGTTTAAAGAAAATTGTATGCGCTCTCCTTTCAGCTATTGGTTCCACATATCTCTGTGAACAAATTTTTTCTCACATGAAACATATTTTGAGTTCACAAAGAAATCGTTTAACAACTAAACATTCAGAATCTTGTGTGAAATTAAAAGTTACAAATTATACTCCGGATCTTGAAATGTTAAGGAAAAGGCACAAAGTTCGCATTAAAGTTGTTTAGTTTATATTTAGTGGCGGATTAGGCTTTCTGCCGCCCTAGGCCCTATCTGATCTTTTTATTAAACAATTTTTTACTTTTTTTAATTAAACTATAATTTTATTCTAAATTACTTAAATACAACTTTTAACTTTCCGTAAAGTACTCGTAAATTATAGCAATCGCAAAAGATCGAAAATAAAAATTTTTGCATATTTTTACGTTTCAGACATTTCTGAACATTTTGGCATACCTTAAAAAAATTGATGTGTGTGTATGTATGTATGTTTCATTCTCATAGATAAGAAAGTTCTGATTAGTTTTTGGCTAAGACGGGTTTAGCCGTTTGGAAAATACAGAACAAAAGTGCAAAAATTGCAATTCAGTTTTAGAAAGAACCGAGAGGCTGGTTTCCGAATAATTCAAAAAAAATTTACTTGTACTGAAGGAATGAATAATTACCTAAATTTTTGGGAAGCAGGTTTAACGGTCGACCAATCTTTTTTTTTGTAATTAGTAAAAGAGAGAAAAAATTCGTCAAAGTTTTAGCCCACAATTTTAAGTCGATTTTAAAAATTAAAAAACCATTCGAAAAATCTTGGTTGGAAATCGTATTCATTAATTTTTGGTAAAAACCTGCCGGACATATTAGGTTTGCGGGACGATCGGACGAGCCGATTGTTTGGAATTAGCATAAAAAAGCAAAAATATTGCGTTTTTGGAATAAAGCCAGAAACTGATTTTTAAAATTGAAAAAAGATTTCTGAAAGATATCAATTAGGAATCAAAATATTTGACTATTTTAAAAGTTCATCAAAGTTTGATAAAACTTCATAATCAAAATTTGTGTTAAAAGGCGCTTTTGTGATGTGATAAATCAAAATTTAATCTTCAAAAACGCCTGAACTGATTTCACAAATTAAAAAGACATTGGACTAACCTCGATAAATAGAACCGAGATATTCAAAAATTTCGAGTTTTTTTTTAAATTCTAAAGTAATTCGATTATTTGAAAATTTTAGATATTTTAATTTTCTCAAAATTTTGAAACCAGTGGACTTGCCGTTTCGGAAAACTAATCATTTCTTCATATCACTAAAATACCACGAACAAAATATTTTTTGAGTCATTCCAATCGGATGATCTGTACCCTAAAAACCTTCATGACCACTTTTGCACCTTCTGCGCTCTGTATCTCCAAAAATGCTAAACCTGCCTTTGGCATAAAGAGTACGCCTCTCAGTCAAAGCCAAGTGAATATTTTTTGAATCATTCATGGTGATTGATCCTTGCGAAGGACAATTAAACTATCTAAGAACTTTGAAACAATTAAACTAGTAAACTTTGAAAATTAACTAGCTGTAAGTGGAATTCTGTCTTAAGGCAATCAAGGCATCGTGCCTTAAGGCAAATTGCTGGAACTTCCCGTACCAAAAATTATTAATTTTTTAAAAGCGATTAACATTTTTGAAAAAAATGTACTTTGAAAAAATAAGATTTTTGAGAAACTATATATATGGACAAAAAATTACTTTTTTTTGAAAAAAAAAATTAAAAAAAAAAAAAAATTAATTTTTTTTTTTTGAAAAAAAAACAATTTTTTTTTTAATTTTTTTTTGAAAAAAAAAATTTTTTTCTTTATTTTGACTAAACAAATATTGTGGAAGATCTGAACTTTTTTTTCAAAGCAATCGTACTGATTTAACTGCATAGGGACAAAATATAAAGCGCGTAAGCGCCGCGTCGCTGTCTAACGCATAAGCATTGGTACGGAACCCATAGGAATGTTAATAAAATGTATACTTATTGTTAAAATCTCTATAAAATATCTGATAATTTGATGTGCATATGTCTAATGATCATTTTTGACCGCCAAATGGCTAATTTTTTTACTTTTTCCTCCATATCTCCGAAACCGCTAAACCTACCTTTATAAAAATTTTACCGATTCTTCATCTTGTCAATACAAGTGAAATGTTTTTTGAATTATTTAAATCGGACGCTCCGTTCTCTTAAAAACTGAGTTACCGTTTTTGGCACTTTTTGCCCCGTATCTTCGGAACGGCTAGACCTGCCTTCGCCAAAAACTAATCAGCACGTCTCCTTATCAATACGAATCGAATGTTTTTTGAATTATTCAAATCGGTTGATCCGTGTTCCCGAAATCGTCGACGAAAAATTGTATCCGCACATACATACACACACGTACATACATACACACACACATACACACACACATACACACACACACACACACACACATACATCCTTTTTTCTAAGGTATGCCAAAATGTTCAGAAACCTTTGAAACGTAAAGATATATAAAATTTTCATTTTCGATTTTTTTGCGATTACTATAACTTGCCCTACGGGAAGTTAAAAATCTTGGTACGAAATGATTCAAAATAATGAAGACAAAATTTGTAATAATTAATAATTTTTTCATAAAAAATCTAATAATTTGATGTCAATGATCATTTTTTATCACCAAATGACACCTTTTTGGGTCACCAAAAACGCTGACCATGCTCTCGCAAAATTTTCGATAATTCTTATTTCGTCATACAAGTAAAAAGTGTCTTGAATTATTCAAATGGGACGCTCCGTTTTTGAAAAATTGAATTAGCACTTTTTTCACTCTTTGCTCCCTATTCCGAAATGGATGGAACTGTCTTTGCAAAAAATAATCAGCACGTCTTCCCGAATGCCAATTGGCAAAAAATTGTACCGCATAAACACATGCATACATCCATTTTTCTAAGGCATGTCAAAAGTTCAGGAGAACTTGAAGCGTAGAGTTATATAAACAATTTTATTTATGATTTTTTAGGATTATTATAACTTAGCCTTCCTGAAGTTGAAAAAAAAGCCAATTGGAGGAAGCATACCAAATTGTCAGATATTTTAGTTTAAGATTTAATTTTATACTACAGGCATATTTAAAAAAATATATTTTCACATACAAAAAAAAATGACATAAATTAATTAACAACAATGAATATATTGTGTTAATTCGTCATTGTTTGATTTAATACCGAAAATAAAACTAGAAACAATCGAACAGTTTTTAAAGCGTTTTAATTATAAGATTCACCTGAACAAAATTACAAAAAAACGAACAGTTTTTCAATATTTCTTCAAAAAATCTTATCAGTTTGATAATTATTATATTAAATATGATACATCAAGAAAATATCAATGCGGCACCCACGAATAATAAATTTGATTAGAAAACGCAATACGTTCTATTTCATTGAAAATGATCTCTAAATTTACAAAAAAAAATTTCAGGATCTATCCTTAAAATGAATTGTCGTGTCATTTCATCGAGTTTAAAATATTTACATTTTGAAAAACTTGCCGCCCCCTAAATTATGCCGCCCTAGGCCCGGGCCTAACGGGCCTATGGGGTAATCCAGCACTGTTTATATTAGAAATTCATGTTATTTGTTAATAAAAATGTTTAAAAGATAAATTTGGTTATAATTCTTCTCCCCTAGAACCTAACTATATATTTCAAAATTAAGGTGGCACTCTAAATCATATTGGTAGAGTGGCTTGGCACACTACAGTTAAAAGCTTGCCGACCCCTGGTCTAAACCATAAACTGTAGCAAAAATTTATATTCTGCACAATTATAGCTGATAAAATTTTCTAGAAGATTGTCATATACATAAAAAATGTGAAAAATCATTTACCATTTTAAAAAAATTATTATTAACAAAAAAATGTAAAAACCGAGGCACGAAAAAAGTACTTTTTATGCGTTAAGCTAATTTGTAAATCAATTATAAATTGTAGCAAAAACTTATATTCTACATAATAATAATATATGTATATATATATGTATATATATATATATATATATATATATATATATATATATATATATACATAAAGTGAGTCAGAGACTGAACTATTATTTGTATTTGTATTTGTGAAACTAATTGAAGACAATCAAACAATTAGCACTAGTCGACTAATTAACTTGCTCTTAATACAACTAACAATAACATACAACACACACAACCATATGTACTAATAACAATAATAATAATAATGATAATAATAATAATAATAATAACTAGCTGTAAGTGGAATTCTGTCTTAAGGCAATTAGGGCATCGCGCCTTAAGGCAAATTGCTGGAACTTCCCGTACCAAAAATTATTATTTTTAAACGATTAACATTTTTGAAAAAATTTTACTTCAAAAAAATAGATTTTTGAGAAACTATAAATTTGACAAAAAAATACTTTTTTTTGAAAAAAAAATTTTTTTTGAAAAAAAAAATTTTTTAAAACAAAAAAATTTTTTGAAAAAAAAATGTTTTCTTCGTTTTGACATAGTTTGGAAATTCTGAACTTTTTTTCAAAGCAGTCGCACTGCTTGAACTGCATAGAGACGAAATGTCGAAGCTCGCAAGTGCTGCGTCGCCGTCTAACGCATAAACATTGGTACGGAACCCATAGAAATGTAAAAAAAAATTATACTTATTGTTAAAATCTCTATAAAATATCTGATAATTTGATATGCATATGTCTAATGATCATTTTTAACCGCCGAATGGCATTTTTTTTTACTTTTTTTATTAGATCTCCGAAACCGCTAGACCTGCCTTCATGAAAATTTGATCAATTCTACATCTTGTCAATACAAGTAAAATGTTTTTTGAATTATTCAAATCGGACGCTCCGTTCTCTTAAAAACGAAGGTACCGTTTTTGGCACTTTTTGCCCCGTATCTTCGGAACGGCTAAACCTGCCTTTGCCAAAAAGTAATCAGCACGTCTTCTTATCAATACGAATCCAATGTTTTTTGAATTATTCAAATCGGTTGATCCGTGTTCCCGAAATCGTCGACGAAAATTTGTATCCGCACATACATACACACACGTACATACATACATACATACATACATACATACATACATACATATATATACATACATACATACATACATACACACACACACACACACACACACACATACATCCATTTTTTCTAAGTTATGCCAAAATGTTCAGAAACCTCTGAAACGTAAATATATATAAAAATTTTCATTTTCGTTTTTTTTGCGATCACTATAACTTGCCCTACGGGAAGTTAATAATATAATTATTATAATACAACAATATTTTCATTTCCAACTCGTATTAAATATATGATTTTTAAATGCAGTTTATTGGTATACCGAGTTGCTGTAGGGCCTTAGGATGTTAGAGAATATTTTAGATAATTTAATTTTGAACAAATTTGCCGAATACATCAATCATATTAATCAAATGGTTTAAAAGTTACAAACAATTTAGTAAAGCAACGCACGATTTTTGCAATCAGTGTGCAAAATCACGTAGAAACTTTGACATTTAAACAATTGAGTAATAAGTAAAACTTAATATTAAAATTTGCATTTTATTAGCTTTTTTAAGTATACTGAGTGGTTGTAGGATACCATGATGTTAGGAGATATTATTGATGATTCAATTTTAAACAAATTCACCAAATATACTATTTAAATCAGACAAATAGTTTAAAAGTTATATGTAATATAATAAAAAATGGTACTTCTGATAAATAATTTGCATTTGCAGTCGATCACTACTTTTCAATTGCGTTTTTAAAGTATACCGAGTTGCTGTAGGGCTTTAAGATGTTCGAGAATATTTTAGATGATTTAATTTTAAACAAATTTGCTGAATACATTATTAATATTAATCGAATGGTTTTAAAGTTATAAACGATTTACTAAAGTAACGCACCATATTTCAAAGTATGTAAAACCACGCACAGAATTTGGTATGAACAATTAAGTAACAAGTAAAACTCAACAATATAATTTGTTTTTTTTTTTGGCTTTTTTAAGTATACCGAGTGGTTGTAGGATATCATGATGTTAGGAAAAATTATTGATAATTGAATTTTAAACAAATTCACCAAATATACTATTCAAATCAGACAAATAGTTTAAAAGTTATATAGAATTTAATAAAAAATGGTTTTTTGATAAATAATTTGCATTTGCAGTCGATTACCAAGTTTCAATTGCGTTTTTAAAGTATACCGGGTTGCTGTAGGTTTTTATAATATTAGACAATATTTTAGAGTATTTCTTTGGGCACAATTTTGCCTAATACACTATTTATATCAAACAACTAATTTAAAAGTTATAAACGCTGAAACCAAAAATGTCCCAAGGGTATAAAAGATATAAATTTGTATATGTATATTAAACCACTACTTTTCAATAGCATTTTTAAAGTATACCGAGTTGCTGTAGGTTTTTACAATATTAGACAACATTTTAGAGTATTTCTTTGAATACAATTTTGCCAAATACACTATTTATATCAGACAACTAATTTATAAGTTATAAACTTTGGAACCAGAGAGTGTCCCTTGGTTATAAAACATATAAATAAGTATGTATATATATAAATATGTATGTATATATATAAATATGTATATATAATATATACATCAAAATAGATAAATAGATTGTTAGATAAGTATTGCAACTGTATAGTTACTAAGTCTTGTTTCTAGTTAGTTTCAGGTTATTTAGACGAGTTAGAGTTAAGAAGCTGTCATGGAACAAAGTGACAGCCAATTTGCCTCTCGGACAGATTTTCTCTCTCGAGACATTTGATTTGATTTGCAAAGGCAAGATTGTTACAAGATAATAATTCTATGCATTACTCATAATATATACATAATTATATATATACATACAGACACACGCCCGGTATACTATAAAATGTGTAGAAAAAGCATGATTGAAGTTCGATTATGGTTGAATGTAAGGGGTACGGAACCCTTTTGGTTTTTAAGGTTTTAAATTATGATATTCGTAATGTGCTCGTTGAAACCTTTCATTTGATACCCCACATGCATTTTTGCCATATAAAAACATTTTGACCCACTGTACTGTATATAGTATGAATCGACTTCGATCGGACATCGATTCGGTTTGTTTGTGCATTTATTTACTAAATCACTTGTAACTTACAAACCATTCAATTGACTTGGATGTTGTATTTGGCAAATTTGTTCAAAATTGAATTATCTAAATTTTTGTCTAACATTATAGTACAATACAACAACTCAGTATACTTTAATACAAAACCTAAAAATATAATTACAGCTTCATTTTGGTTAAGTGTGTAAGGGGTACGGAACTCTTTTGATTTTTAAGGTTTTTTGGTATGATATTCCTAAAGTACTCGTTAAGACCTTTTATTTGATACCCAACATGCTTTTTTAGTTTTTGGAACATTTTGACCCACTGTACTGTATATAGTACGATGCAATTCGAATCGACATCGATTCGGTTCGTTTGTGCATTTATTTACTAAATCACTTGTAACTTTCAAACCATTCGTTTAATATGAATGATGTATTCGGCAAATTTATGCAAAATTAAATTATCTAGATTATTGTCTAACATTATAGTACAATATAGCAACTCAGTATGCTTAAATACAAAAACTAAGAAGATATTTACAATTTTTTCTGGTTTATTGAAAGAGGTACGGAATCCTTTTGGTTTTTAAGATCTTTAAGTATGATATTCGTAAAGTACCCGTCGAGACCTTTCATTTGATACCCCACATGCATTTTTACCATATAAAAACATTTTGACCCACTGTACTGTATATAGTACGAAGTAATTCGAATTGACACCGAAACGAATTGCATGTGTATTTATTTATTGTAATTCTTGTAACTTTTAAACTATTTGATTTATATGAAAGATGTATTTGGCAAATTTGTTCAAAATTAAATTATCTACAATATTGTCTAATATTAAAATGCTTTACAGCAACTCGGTGTACTCTTAAATTTTAATCAAAATTGAGAAATAAATCTGTTCTTATTAACGAGCGGTTGTTTGTATTAAATTAATGTAATTTATTTAAGTCGTTTCTTAATATATCTTTGTTATAATATTAAATACTAAAAAATCATGTTTTTATGTTATTTTAACAAAATTAACATTTAAGAAAAATAAAAATATTTTGTGTTAACATTCCTAGGTCGCACTGTTTGTGCTCCAATTGTATAATTAATGTACAATATTATATTATATATACTGTAACAACAAATATACTAGTTATACTAAATATATAGTACTAATAATTTTGATTTATATTAGATGTCAGGTTTTTTCTTGAAAATTACTGTAAAATATAATAAAATTATATTGCATAATCGAATAAAATTGTTATATGTTTAGTATACGGAACCCTGATGTTTTTTATGCTTCATTAGTATGATATTTGTAAAGTGCTCGTCGAGACCTTTCATTTGATACCCAACATGCATTTTTACTATTTGGAACATTTGACCCACTGTACTGTATATAGTACGAATCGACTCAAATCGATTTAGATTCGACTCGCAGGTGAATTATTTATTATATCTCTTGTAACTTTTAAACCGTTGATCCAAAATTAATGAAATATTCGGTAAATTTGTACAAAAATAAAAATACTATGTTTTCTAATATTCTGAAAACTTACATCAACTCGGTATGCTTTAAAATACTTTCTAAATACAAAACTTGCGAGTATATTTATTTCCTACGTCGTTTATAGATCTCAAACCATTCAATCGGTATAATTGTCATGTAAGACAAAGTAGTTTGAAATTAAATAATCTGTTATTTTTCTTATTTATAAAATATTATAGAGCAACTCAGTATGCATTTGTAAATTAGCATTCCTCGATTTGTGCACATTACAACATTGTATTCATACAACTTACTAATATATTAAATTTTCAAAACATCAACAATCTCAGACGCGCATATAAATAATTCCTTTAACGATCCACATCCGTTTTTGAATTGTTTATGCAAAATACAAAAAAAACTAAAGTTCACCTTTTTCTCCAACAATATATTTTAATTTTAATTTTATTATTATTTTAATTTATCAAATTTTCACAGACTATAAACTTTTATTACGCTTGAGTTTCAGATTTATTGTTGGATTTATTTAAAATTTAAATAGGGGATATAAGGGTAAACGGACACAAGTGTAATATAATAATTAGTAAAAAGCAAAAGATAGATTTTGGTTTATTAAAAAAGCTGGAAGTTCAATTTTTGTTTGGTAAAAAGAAATCCTATTTTTTTTTCAATGAACGTACATCTAAAAAATGTTGAATTTTAATTTTTTTTTAAAAAACAAAATTTGTGTTTCGAACGATATTTCGAATAAACGAATATTTTATAAGGACTACATAATTTTGAGTTTTTGAGTGACATTTTAAAGTATACCGAGTTGCTGTACGTACATTCAATACTAGACAATATTCTAAATTATTTAATTTTGTAAAAATCCTCAAAGACATCACTAATATTAACCAAGCGGTTCCAAAGTTACAAGCATTATAATAAATAAGTGCACTCATATCAAATATCTATGTTTGATAACGAATCCGAGTTGCTCTAGGACTTTGATGCATTAGAAAACAATATAGATTATATATTTTAGAACAAATTCGCCGATTATTTTATTAATTTTGGACGAACGGTTCAAAAGTTACAAGAGTTTTAATAAATAAATACACAAACGAGTCGAGTCGAAGTCGATTCGAATTGATTCGTACTATATACAGTACAGTGGGCCAAAAATTTGTTATATGATAAAAATGCATGTGGGGTATCAAATGAAAGGTCTCGACGAGCACTTTACGAATATCATAATTATAGACCTTAAAAATCAATAGGGTTCAGTATACTTAAACTAGACCCTTATTTTACTAGAACCAATGACTGATTTTCATTTTATTTCGAGTTATATTATACTATACCAATTTAAAATGCTAGACAATATTATAGATTGCAAAATTCTGTACAAATTCGCTAAATACATCATTCACATCAAACGAATGGTTTAGAAGTTACAAGCGACTAAACAAAAATAGGCAACAAGTATACTAGATTCCAAACTAAGATATCAGAGAACATTATATGGAAGAGATCTTGCACAAAGTATCGTTAGTATGGAAGCTAGTATATTTTACACTCTTAATATTTATTCGATTTCAATTGCGGTTTTGAAGTTTACCGAGTTGCTGTAGGGTACTATAATATTAGGCAATATTGTAGATTATTTAATTTTGCATAAATTAGCCGAAGAAATCATTGAAATTAATGAAACGGTTCAAAAGTTACAAGAAATTTAAGTAATAAATGCACAAACAAGTCGAGTCAAGTCGCTTCGTACTATATACAGTACAGTGGGTCAAAATGTTCCAAAAACTAAAAATGCATGTTGGGTATCAAATGAAAGGTCCAACGAGCCCTTCACAAATATCATAATTATAGACCTCGAACACCAAAAGGGTTCTGTATCTTATTATTTTTTCCAAGTTTCACAAATATTTTACAATTTCTCTCTAAAAATTATTAAAACAGTCCGTAGTAAAATTTTTCGACACCAACAGGATGTACTCTTACCACCTCAAACCCTAAAATCGCCACGACAATTCCTTTCCCCGACCCTTCCTTATTTCGCCACAAAACTACCCCTTTCAATATATTTCGGAAATGCCAAAAATTCTCGCTTGACCAAACAGCCAAATCTATTTTATATTTCATCCCCTTAATGCATAATAGATTCGTCGTACAAAAAATAGAAAAACTGCCAATCCGTGAACATAACTGCCCTTTTTAGCCCTTTTTAGTAACGGAATTGTATTTATTGCGAAAAAACTACCCCTTTCGTAGTAATATTATGTTTTTTCGTTTTCTGGGTTTTATGGTAATCTAATGATTTCCTGGACGTAATGGATTAAAAAATAGTCGGACAAGAAGGAACTCTACTGAAAAAAAATATAATCGACTTATTATAATTATTAATAATTAAGATAAAAATATATATAGTGTATGTCTTTAAAAGGGCGTAGACAATTATAATGAGATTTAATAAATTTTTGTAGTCGAACCACTTTTCTTAGGCCTATAATATTTTTGGATGCTAGTTTAGATCATGGACGAATTTTCCGGAGAAGTTATAATTTTTTTCTATGGAAAGTTTATAAAAAGGAACTCTAATGAAGAGCATTCTTTTTTTTACATTTCACAACCAAAAAAATATTACTGACGATTACTGATTCTAGATGAAAAACATTGCTTGATTAAAGTTTGATCGTCAGTAGAGTCCTTTTTCAGTATTTGAAAGTTTGCATGTTAGTAGAGTCCTTTAGTGTTTAATGTTTGTTTGTTAAAAAAGTTCTTGCATAATATTTGAGCAAAGATGGCCAGTAGAGTTCTTTCTAGTGTTTATTCGAAGTTTGCTAGTCAGTAGAGTCTTTTTTATGGTTTGATGTAAGATTGCTCGCCAGTAGAATCGGTTTTAGTGCTTTATCAAAACTTGCTCGTCGGTAGAGTCCTTTTTGTGTTTGCTTGTCAGTAGAGTTCCTTTTTAAAGTTTTTTTTTGTGTTTGACCAACGTTTGCTCATATGAGTGTTTGCTCGCTTGTAGAGTCCCTTTCTGGTGTTTGCTCGAAGACTTCTTATCAGTAGAGTCTTTTTTCAATATTAAAACGCTTGCTCGTCAATAGAGTCCTATTTTTATTTACCAGTAGTTTGCTTACCAGTAGAGTCTTTTTTTAGAGTTCGCGCAAATATTGTTTGTCAGTAAAGCCCTCTTTTGTTTTTGATCAGAGTTTGCTCATCAGTAGAGTCCTTTTTCGTTTTTAATCAGAAATTGCTAGTTAGTTGTCATTTTTTAGTGTTCGCTCACTTCAAGAGTCATTTTGTCATCATTTGGTAAAAGCTTGCTTATCAGTAGAGTTCTTTTTACTATTTGCTCGTCTAAAGAGTACTTTGTTAGTTATTAATCGAAGATTGGTCGTCAGTAGAATGCTTTTTTATTATTTGAGTGTTTGCTCGTCAGTAAAGCCCTTTTTAGTGTATGCTTGTCAGTAGAGTCTTTTCTGCGCTTGCTCGTCAGTAGAGTCCTTTCTAATGCTCGATTAAAGTTTGCCCGTCAGTAGAGTCCTTTTTAGTTTTTGATAAAAGTTTGCTCAGCAGTAGAGTCCTTATTAGTTTTTGCTCGTCAGTAGAGTCCTTATTAGTTTTGCTAGTCAATAGAGTGCTCTTTAGTTTTTGATCAAAATTTGCTCGTCAGTAGAGTCCTTATTAGTTTTGCTAGTCAATAGAGTGCTCTTTAGTTTTTGATCAAAGTTTGCTTGTCAGTAGAATCCTCTTTCTTTATTTGAGTGTTTGCTCGACAGTAGAGTCCTTTTTCAGTGTTTGCTTGTCGGTAGAGTCCTTTTAAGTTTTTGATCAAAGTTTGCTCTGCAGTCCTTTTTAGTGTTTGCTCGTCAGTAGAGTTCTTTTTAGTTTTTGCTTGTCAGTAGAGTCCATTTTCTCTAAAATTGTTTTTGTCACCTTGAAATAAATAAATAAACACGCGATAAATATATTTTTTATGTTTTTCTTTTTTCTCCGCAAAATAAAATTACAATAAAGATAAAAAGGACTCTACTTACAAGCAAATTTCCTTTTTCTGAACAGTAAAATATTAAATTCAAATTAAAATTCCATACCAATGTTTATCCGTTAGATAGCGATGTGGCGCTTACGCGCTTCGAGATTTTATCTCTATGTAGTTAAAGAAGTTCCAAAATATTTCAAAATAAGTCATTATTATTATTATTATTTTACAAAAAAGTCATTTTTTTCAAAAATTGAATATTTTTCAAAAATCTAATTTTTCAAAGTTTAAAAAAAAATTAATCTTCTTAAAAAAATTTAATTTTTGGTACGGGAAGTTCCAGCAATTTGCCTTAAGGCACGATGCCATACACCACTAGTTTATCATCTTATTCCAATTCTCTCTCTTATATTTTTCTCTTATGATTTATCTCAGCTTTTCTTATGCAGATACATACATAACATACATATATTGTCGTGTTAGACATGAACGATAAATTTAGATATATGATACGTAACATGCACGTAACAAAAACGAAAACATTGAGAATAATGCGTAACTAATTCCTACCCTTTTCTAAGGGATGTTGTAAATCATTTACAACAAGTGGTCAAGTCGAGTCAAGTGGCAAAAGGGTCGAGAAAGGGTAGGACGGTCGTTAGAGATCGATTTGTATTGATGGGGTTCGATTTGTGCCTATTGGCAAGTGCTTGATTGTCAGTAGAGTTTTTTTTAATACAAAACTGTAAAAATATGCTTCGGTTTGTCAAAAAAGCAACTCTACTCACAAGGAAACTGAAAATTTACACAAATCAGGAAAAAAAGAACTCTACTGATGAACAAACAAAAATTCACTTCAATTAGAAGGAACTATACGGAAAAGCAAACAAAATTTTTAATTTTACTCAATTCAGGAAAAAAGGAACTCCACTGAGGAGCAGTTAGTAAAAAAGGGACTCTACTGACGAATAAACTGGAAATTTACGTGAGTTAGAAAAAAAAAATAACTCTACTGATAATTTATTGAAATCAAGAAAGAAAGGAACTCTACTGACGAGCAAAATGAAAATTTACTTTCGTTAGAAGGAACTATACGGATAAGCAAGCAAAAATTTACTCAAACCAGGAGAAAAGGAACTCTACTGAGGAGCCGTTAGTAATAAAATGAACTCTACTGATTGTACTGAAAAAACTGAAAAAAGTACTTTATTTAGCCAAAAAAGAGACTCTACTGATGAGAAAACTAAAAATTCACTTAAATCAAGAAAAAGGGGACTCTACTGACGAACAAATTGAAAATTTACTTAAATCATCAATAAAAGAATTTTACTGACGAGCAAACTGAAAATTTACTTGAGTTTTTAATAAAATATATTCTACTGACAAGCAAACTGAAAATTTACTCCAATTGTACAGAAATGGAACTCTACTGACGAGAAAACTAAAAATTTATTTCAATTAGTCAAAAAAGGAAGTCTACTGACGAGCAAACGGAAAATTGATTTAAATTGTTGAAAAAAAGAACCCTACTGACGAGCAAACTGAAAATTTACTTAAATCAGAAAAAAGGAACTCTACTATAGAGTAAACTAAAAATTTATTTGAATTAGACAAAAAGAAACTCTACTGTCAAGAAAACTGAAAATTTATTTGAATTGTACAAAAAGGAACTCTACTGACGAGCAAACTGAAAATTTAGTTTAGTTAGTAAAAAAAGGAACTCTACTGACGAGCAAACTGAAAATTTTCTTGAGTTATTAAAAAAAAGGAACTCTACTGACGAGCAAACTGAAAATTTACTTAAATCAGGCAAAAAAGAACTCTACTGACGAGCAAACTGAAAATTTGCTTCAATTGTACAAAAATGGAATTCTACTGACCAGCAAATTGAAAATTTACTGAAATCAAGAAAAAAGGAACTCTACTGAAAAGCAAAGTAAAAATTTACTTTAATTGTACAGAAAATGGAACTCTACTGACGAGCAAACTGAAAATATATTCCTATTCTATAAAAAAGGAACTCTACTGACGAGCAAACAGAAAATTTAAGGTTCGTCGTTGCATTTGGACGAGTCAGCGAAAATATTAGTTATAAGAAAATGACTTTACTGATAACAAAACTCTGATTTATATTATGGAACAAGAATCAATTATCTAGATACATAAGTATACTATCAATAAACAAAAAAGGAGTCTACTGACGACCAAAATAAATCTAGATTTGCAATAAAAAAGGACTCTACTGACGACCAAAACGAATCTAGATTTGAACCAAAAAAGGACTCTACTGAAGAGCAAAATAAATTTAAATTTCTTATAAAAAAGGACTCTCAATCTCTGATAAAACAATAAAAAGGACTCTACTAACGAGCAAACACTAAAAAAGACTCTACTGACAAGCAAACTTCGCCAAAGCTTTAAAAGGGCTTTACTGACGAGCAAATACTAAAAGGAAACTCTACTGACGAGCAAAAATTAAAAAGGGACTCTACTGACACACAATCGTTAGTCAAGCATTAAAAAGTACTCTACTAGTGAGAAAACAATGAAAAGGACTCTACTGACGACCAAACACTAAAAAAGACTCTACTGACGAGCAAACTTTGCCAAATCTTTAAAAGGACTTTACTGACGAGCAAACACTAAAAAAGACTCTACTGACGAGCAAACTTTGCCAAATCTTTAAAAGGAGTCTACTGACGAGCAAAAATTAAAAAGAAACTCTACTGACAAGCAAAAATTAAAAAGGGACTCTACTGACGAGCAATCGTTGGTCCAGCACTAAAAAGGACTTTACTAGTAAGAAAACAATGAAAAGGACTCTACTGACGAGCAAACACTAAAAAAGACTCTACTGACGAGCAAACTTTGCCAAATCTTTAAAAGGACTCTACTGACGAGTAAATATTAAAAAAAAAACTTACTGACGAGCAAGAATTAAAAAAGAACTCTACTGACGAGCAATCGTTGGTCAAGCTCTAAAAAGGACACTACTAGCGAGAAAACAATGAAAAGGACTCTACTGACGAGCAAATTTTGTTCAAGCTCTAAAAAGAACTCTACTAACAACCAGACACTAAAAAAGGACTCTACTAGTGTGCAATCTTTAATAAAGCAATGAAAAGGACTCTACTGACTCTATAGAACTTTACTAGATTTAAAATTAATGTATACTTGTATATATAATTGCAAATGTAATTTAGGACTAGACAATCTTCATGTTTTTCTTCTTCAGCCTAGTAGTTAATAATATAACATAGTGCAAGGTTAATAAAGATTATTAAACGTTGCCATTATTAAGTGACCGACTGCGACTGAATAATTGCCACAAAGACGACGACTGACTTATTATTATTATTATTAGAGAGGTATAGACGGAGAGCCGGTGGAAAAATAAAACTACTGACTTGGTTTGTATTAAATGTACAACTTTGCTTCTGGCGATTTTAGTATACAACTTCTCTACTATAAAGGCGAAAGCAAAGTTGTATGTTTTTAATTGCGTTTTAAAGTACACCGAGTTGCTGTAGGGCTAAAGTATGTCAGGCAATATTGTCAATGACTTATTTTTAAATAAATTTGTCGAAGACATCATTCATATTAAAACAATGGTTTAGTAGTTACAAGCTATAAAATAAAAATGTGCACTAAGTATACTGAATTCCAAAGCGAGATTTTCATGCAAACACTATGCAGAAAATCTTTGAAAAAGTTCCGTTTGTGTGGAAACCAGTATACGAAAGGTGAAATATATCACATTAGTGTGTACAACTTTGCTTCCGCCGCGTTTACAATACAAGTTCTTCACAATAACGGCGGAAGTAAAGTTGTATCATTTCAAAAGCGTTTTAAAGTATACCGAGTTGCTGTAGGATTAAATGATGTTAGGCAATATTGTAGACTACTCAATTTTAAACAAATTTGCCGAAAACATCATTCATATTAAATAAATAGTTTAGAAGTTACAAGCACCAAAACAAAAATATGCACCGGGTATACTGAATTCCAAAGCGAGATTTCACTATACACACTATACAGAAAATCTGTGAAAAAGTTCCGTTTGTGTGGAAACCAGTATACTTCACACTCAGACTTTTTGTTATGGTTATATTAAATTAGTGCGTACAACTTTGCTTCCGCCGTTTTTCCAATACGAATTCTTCACAATAATGGCGGAAGCAAAGTTGTGTCAATTCAAATGCTTTTTATAGTATACCGAGTTGCTGTAGAGCGCAATAATGTTAGACAATATTGTAGATTGTTAAATTTTGAACAAATTCGTCGAAGACATCAATTATATTAAACTTATAGTTTAGAAGTTACAAGCGTCAAACCAAAACTATGCACTAGGTATACTGAATTTCAAATCGGGATTTCACTAAACACACTATAGAGAAAATCTTTGGAAATGTTCCGTTTGTTTGGAAACCAGTATACTTCACACTCAGTTTTCTTTTCACATTAAATAAAATGTGATATATATATTACAACTTTGCTTCCGCCGTTTTTATCATACGAATTCTTCACTATAATGGCGGAAGCAAGGTTGTATTATTTCAAATGCATTTTAAAGTATACAGAGGTGCTATAGGATTAAATAATATTAGGCAATATTGTACACCAGACAATTTTAAACAAATTTGCCGAAAACATCATTCATATTAAATAAATAGTTTAGAAGTTACAAGCACCAAAACAAAAATATGCACCGGGTATACTGAATTCCAAAGCGAGATTTCACTATACACACTATACAGAAAATCTGTGAAAAAGTTCCGTTTGTGTGGAAACCAGTATACTTCACACTCAGACTTTTTGTTATGGTTATATTAAATTAGTGCGTACAACTTTGCTTCCGCCGCTTTTACCATACAAATTCTTCACAATAATGGCGGAAGCAAAGTTGTATCATTTCAAATGCATTTTAAAGTATACCGAGTTACTGTAGGACTAAATGATGTGAAGCAATATTGTAGACTATTAAATTTTAAACAAATTCGCCGAAGACATCATTCATATTAAACGAATGATTTAGAAGTTACAGACGCCAAGACAAAAATATATACCAATTATACTAATTTCCAAAGCGAGATTTCACTAAACACACTATACAGAAAATCTTTAAATAGGTTCAGTTTGTGTAGAAACTAGTATATTTCATACTCAGATTATTTGCTTCGTTTCAATTACGATTTTAAAATATACCGAGTTGCTGTAGAGTACTTCACTATTAACAACTTTTATAGATTGATTAATGTCGCACAAATTTGTCGAATACATCATTCATATTAAACGAAATGGTTTTTGGATTATAGGCATATATATTACATTAGTGCGTACAACTTTGCTTCCGCCGTTTTTACAATACAAGCTCTTCACAATAACGGCGGAAGCAAAGTTGTATCATTTCACTACTCACATTTATTTTGCGAAGTTTTGAAAATTTTAATATACTCTTCAGACCGCACTATTGAAAACAAAATTTTGAAATCAATCATTATAATTTATCGACAACTCTGACAAAGGGGAGTGATGTGGCAACACGAAATAAAACAATTTTTTTATATTTTTATTTCAAAGAGTTTCTACTACCACCAGCCCTCCGTCTATAAATGTTTACAAAGTCTTTATTTATAAATGATGCGTATAAATATTTATTAACAAATAAATAAATGAATGAACAGAAGTGCATTATTGCAATTAAATATATGCCAAGGTTAAGAAAATCCTATCTTATAATAGTTGCATCTGCATTGGTAGGACAGATTTTGATAAAATTGTAAAATATTGGTGGATAGTGTTGGGAAATCATCGATTTTAGTGTTTGTTGACATAGTAGATGCATTGAAAAATATTATATGCAATTTTCAAATTTTTGGAATAAATAGAACTATTTTATTTTAATTTTTGAAATTCGCGTTAAAGATAGTTCTAGTACTAATGTGCATTGGTGAACAAATTTTGAAAAAATCGTAAAATAATAGTGATTTTGATTAGCAATCATCGATTTTAGAATTTGTCGACATAGTAGATAGACAGAAAAATATTATATGTGATTTACAAGATTTTAGAAAAATTAGAACTATTTTATTTTGATTTTTGAAAATCTCATATACAAAATTATAGTTTTGTATTACAATATATGTTATTTGTTTCAGAGTATAGCAAGTTGTTCTAGACTGGTAAAGACAGTGCTGTACCAATCTTCGAAAATATGTAAGTAAATATTTATATTTGTTAATTTGGATAATTATCATTATTTATAATATATTTTTTATATTATGCTATATTTTTTAATTAAATTAGGCTATAAATGTTTATAGCCATTTTAGCAATTCAATAAAATTTAGTCATTGAATATTTTTAAAATAATTTTAGTTCAGACTTTTTAGCTTAAAAAAAGCTCAAATCTTGCTTTAAAATACAATTCATTATTATTAAGGGTCATCCAATCCTAATACTTTTTTTAAATTTTGGATCAACTTTTCTTTATTTCATTTTTTTTATGCGGAATTGACAAAATTCATTCAACTCTTTTTACTTTGAAAAACTATTTGTTTTTAGAGTTGTCAACCCCTAACTTCTTTTCAATTTTGGAATAAATTTTCTTCATATTCTCATAATGCAAATTAAAAAAGTCTATACAACTCTAAATTTTCACCCTCTTTCCACAAACTTCTATTTTATAGTAGTCATTTTAGTAATCGAATAATTTTTCAACACGTGTTCAGTCAGATAGTGTTTTTTACTGGCCTTATTTATATGTGGCGTGCTTTGCAGTGGGTAAACTATTCATATATTTTTTGTTAGTTTTACTTATATAGCGCATTTGCAATCAGTTTGCTATTTTCAAACTAAACATTGTATACTAGAAATATATTTTATGGCAAAACGTCATTTGCCGGGCCAGCTAGTATATATATATATATATATATATATATTATATATATATATATATATATATATATGTATATATATATATATATATAATTTCAGGGATCGGATATAAATTCACGCCGTTTTGAATTTGGTGGTCAACTAGCACGATTCTTCCTTTATACAAAATCATTTCGGCGTGTGATTTGCAGATTTGCAGAAGAGATTTTCTCCAATATATACATATATATATATATATATATATATATATATATACAAATATTTTCTACCCCCAAAAGGGGTTGAAAGTGATTCTGAATGACCGCACATTTCGGCATTCGGCAGAATTCAAAAGCGACAAAATGGATATTATATGTCACAGGCGAATGAATAATTTCCATTCCGAAGATGAAATATCTTTTGCACTTACTCATACTACAATATATATATTCATAGATGCCCAATGTACTTTTTGTAGTAAACCACTTTTATACATCTATAATTCAAAAAATTGTCCAAAACACATCGTATAATATCATATAATCGTAAAAAGACCGCACTGTTTCGATGTTTGTCCGCAAAGTACTCCTGAACTACTGAACCGATTTTGAATTTTTTTAACTCAACTTATACATTTGTATCTATCTTAGGTTACAAGCTATAATAAAAGTCAAAGTTCATATTTAAAATATTAAAAATTTAATAAATTCAATAAATTTTGAGAAAAACTATGCACTTATTCAACTAAAACCTAAGTCTAATTTTTTGTATTATATTAAAGTAGACATAGTAAATTGGTCAGACAAAATTTTAGAATGATCAATTTTGAATAAATTTGTCAAATACATAATTCATATCAATCGAATGGTTTAAAAAATTACACGAGTTTTTATAAATAAATGCGCAAGCGAGTCGAGTCGATGTCGATTCGAAGTCGCTTCGTACTATATACAGTACAGTGGGTCAAAATGTTCCAAAAACTAAAAATGCATGTTGGGTATCAAATGAAAGGTCTCGACGAGCACTTTACAAATATCGTACTCAAAGACCCCAAAATTTCCGCACCCTTTATTTATCTTTAGTCTAATTCTAATTTTTAGTAGTCTTTTGCAATATTGTAGTATACCGAGTTGTTGTAGGATTTTATAATATAAGACAATATTATAGATTATTAAATTTTGCACAAATTTGCCGAATACGTCATTCATATTAATCGAAAGGTTTAAAAGTTACAAGAGGATATAGTAAATGAATGCACAAACTAGTCGAGTCGATGTCGATTCGAATTGCTTCGTACTATATACATTACAGTGGGTCAAAATGTTCCAAAAAGTAAAAATGCATGTTGGGTATCAAATGAAAGGTCTCGACGAGCATTTTACAAATATGTCACTTCAAGACCCTAAAAACTAAAAGGGTTCCGTACTCGTTACAATTAACCAGAATGAAACTGTAATTATTCTTTTAGATGAAATATATCAAATGAAAGGTATCGACGAGCACCTTACGAATATCAAGGTTATAGCCCTTAAAAACATATAGGGTTTTAAAAGGGTTCCATACTCTTTAACTAGTCTTTTATTTAACTAGAACTTAAGACTAAATTTAATTTTTTTGTATTATATTAAAATATATCGATTTACATTTACATTTGATTGATCCTGGATATATATTGTTAGTTATTAATTTATAGTCAACAAATTACATTACACATAACTCTGGACAAAATTTGAGGGTTTTACAAATAAAATATTGTTAGATTAAAAATGATATGTTATGTTCTTTATTAAAAATTTTAATACAAATATGTACTTACGTACTGTCATGTCAATCAACTATATAATATAATTTCACTCATGTAGTTTACAAAAATCTAATTTTGGTATTCTGTAGGTATTCTGTAAGTTTTTAATAACTATAGCATTGATATTCGTAAAGTGCTCGTCGAGACCTTTCATTTAATTCCCCACATGCATTTTTGTCATAAATAAAAATCTTGACCCACTGTACTGTATGTAGTACGAAGTAATTTGAAACGACATCGACTCGACTCGCATGTGCATTTATTTGTTAGATTCCTTGTAACTTTTGAACCATTCATTTGATATGAATCATGTGTTTGGCTAAATTATTCTAAACTAAATAATCTAAAATGCTGTCTAAGATCATAAGCCTCTACAACAACTCGGTATGCTTTAAAATCGCAATCAAAACCATAAGTTAACTATGTAAGAATCGAATCGACATCGACTCGACCCACTTGTGAATTTATTCATTAAATCTCTTGTCAATTTTAAACTATTCGATTAATATAGATGATGTATTTGGCAGAAGTATTTAAAATTAAATTATTTAGAATGTTGTGTAACATTATAATACCCCATCACAGCTCAGTATACTATAAAAATGCAATAAAAGTTGGCATACAATATATATTGGTAGAAAAAAGAGTACATATTACAAGTGCATTTTGATAGTCTATTGTTTATAGCATGTAAACCATTGATTAATAAAAATTATATATTATGTAAGTTTGTACAAAAATAGGTAATCTAAAACATTGGTTGATAAAAAAATGTTCTTCAGCAACTCGGTATACTAATACTAAAATAGTGCTCAAAATGTACAATTAGTCATACATTCTAGTCAAATGTATAAGATACATACAGAACCCTATCGTATTTTAGGGTCTATTATTATGATATTCGTAAAGTCCTTGTCGAGACCTTTCATTTGATACCCAACATGCATTTTTACCATATGACGTCATCGTGGGTCTTTTTGACCCGCTGTACAGCATATAGTATGGCAATTAGTAGTACGGTGCATTCAGTTCTTATATCTCTTGTAACTTTTAAACCGTTCGAGTAATTTGAATGAAGTATTTGGCGAAATTGTACAAAATTACATAATTTATAATGTTGTCTAACAATATAATGCCACAAAGCAATTCCTTTGAGTGTAATATTACATGATATAAGTTTGATTTAAGTTTTTTTGAGTGTGTACGGAACCCAATTGTTTTGTAGGGTTTATAGCTATGATATTGGTAAAGTGCTCGTCAAGATCTTTCACTTGATACCCAGCATGCATTTTTACCACATGGAAATTTTTTTACCACATGACACCACCTAACAACAAATTACATTTCAAAATACTTATGATTGAATTGCAAATCATTGGTGCACTTATTTCTTATTCCGCTTGTAACTTTTAAACCATTTGTTCAATATAAATGATGTATTTGGGGAATCTATTCAAAATTAAATAATCTAGAATATTGTCATACATTACAACATCATACAACAACTCGGTATACTTTAAAATAGCTTTTAAATATAAAATATTCAGAAGGTTTATCCCATTATCCAATACAGGTACATGTGTATACGAAAAACACCATTAGTTTTTATGCGAGTCCGCATATCTGATATTGCAAGCGTTATAAAGAGATTTGTCCGCGTTATATTTTTATGTTTAATAATAACGCGGACGCGTTATTATTATTATTATTATTAGTATTGCCATGTGGGACGGAAACTGGGGAAGAAAAGTTTAATAAGATTAGATTTAATATCTTACAAATAAGAGAGGTAAAAGAAAATGATTTTATTTTAGTATTTTTTAAAATATTGAAAATATACATCGTTATGTTTTACCGAATAATTGTATCTTTGTTTGTTATATAACAATTTGTTTTTTGTTCCTAATCTTATCTAATCTTATTTTTTTAAGACGACTAATTATATTAATCAAAAAACTTTCTAAATAATAAATTAGTTCTTATCGCATTTGTAACAGTGAACTTTTTTGAACCTTTTCAGAACAAATAACTTTATTATTCTAATTTAATAACAAGGATTAATTAGTTTGGCTTAATTAGTATTAAGATAAGTAATGTGGAACACGAAATTATTAACAACAAACGCAATCAAATATTATTTAGATTTTTTTCTAAATTTTTCTAACAAAAATTTTAAAAGTTTGCATGTTTTTTGCACTGTTCTTTGTTTTTGTGCAGAAGCGCCTTTATATTTTGCGAAGATTTTGTTCGCGAATTGTTTAAGATAAAGGTACGCCCACACAATTTTTTTGTAATTTTTTAAAATATTTTAATTAAAATTTTAAACTTTTTTATTAAATAAAAAAAACAATTAAAATTATATTATGTGACTAGTGTTATGTTACTATTACCCAGGATAGGTGACGAGGACGTTTTCTATTTTCATTATAATTGTGTAAATATTTTACCCAGAATTGTCGGTTTTAATATAATTAAAAGTTTTAATATTTTGCATTTTGAAATATATCAAAAGCATACTTTTCGTGTTATGATTTTACGAAAACATCAAATGCAGACAAAACCGCGAAAAGTTTTACGAAAATAATTTCGACATTGGGAAAATTCAGGTTTTATAATTTTCGTTTAATTTCAATTATAATTTATATTGTAGAAATGTTACTAGTTTTGGTTAAAATTATGTTTTTTCACAAATCGATTCTTGTATAAAATAATTACAAACTAATGGTGTATGGCATCGTGCTTTAAGACAAATTGCTGGAACTTCCCGTACTGTAATAAAACATTAACAAACGTCATTTCATTTCGAATTCAATCTCAAAAAAATTTGAAAGTTGCCTAATTTGCACAAAATTTAAAAAGTACTCCCGTACAGTAACAGTCTAAACGCATTTGCAAATAATTCTGTGCGACATTTTCACTTATACTGTGCTTAGCTTGGCGGCATTTTCACATTTTTCAATAGTTTTTATTATTATTGGTTACGGCTTGCTTATAAATAAATAAATTAATACATAAATATCATTTTTAAGTAAAAATTACGAAAATTAACCAGGCAAAGCACTGTCTAAGTGACAACGAGGTACAAATGTTTTCGAGAGTGCGTTTAGAATGTGACTGTACGGGCGCACTTTTCCGATTTTGAGAAAATTATTGAAAAAAATTAAAAATGAGTCCGTCTAAGCACAGTCTAAGTAACGACCCGGTACAAATATATTTGCGGGTGCGTTTAGACTGTTACTGTACTGTAGCAATTTTCAAATTTTATATGAACTATTATAGAAATGCCACTTTTTTAGTTTAAAAAAAAAATCGAAAAATGATCCAAACTAGGCACAGTCTAAGTAACAATCTGGTACAAATTTATTTGGAAGGGTGTTTAGATTGTTACGGTATGGAGAAATTTTCAAATTTTATGTAAATTATTTATAAAAATTACATTTTGAGTTAACAAATAAAACTAGTGGTGTATGGCATCGTGCCTTAAGGCAAATTGCTGGAACTTCCCGTAATAAATATATTATTACAAATACTGTAACTCTTTCATTATTTTTGCTGTCTTTTTATTATATCTGAGCAAATTAAATGTAAATCATAAATAAATTTAGCTCCAAAAACAAAAATAATATTTCAAAAAAATAGTTGTCTAATTTACACAAAATTGAAAAAGTGTCCCCGTATAGTCACAGTCTAAACGCATTTGCAAATAATTGTGTGCGACATTTTCACTTATACTGTGCTTAGCTTGGCGGCATTTTCACATTTTTCATTCATTTTCGACAAATTTAAAAAAGGGCTCCCGTACTTAAACAGTCTAAACGCACTTGGGTAAACATTTGTACCAGAGTGGCGCTTAGACTGTGCTTAACCTGGGTAATTTTTTGAATTTTTAATCCAAAATTACAAAAATATTTTTTGAAACAAATTTTTTTTCCAAAAACAATTATTTTGTTGAAACAAGCAGAAAGTTCTTTGAATCATTTAAATCGGACGCTTAGTTCACTCAAAAACTGCTATTTTTTTAATATTTAGCTCTGTATTTCCGAAACCGCTGGACCTACCTTTGCCAAAAACTAATAACCACTTTTCCCCGTCAATACGAACTGAATGTTTTTTGGATCATACAAATCCGATAGTCCGTTCTCTCAAAAACTCGCTTTCTATTTTCTGTACTCTTTGCTCCATATCTCCGTAACGGCTGGACCTGCCTTTGCCAAAAACTAATCAGCACATCTCCCTATCAATAGGGATCGAATACATCCATTTAGTTTCTGAGGTATGCCTTAAAAATGTTCAGAAACCTTTAAAACGTCGAGAAATGCAAAAAAATTCATTTTCGATTTTCGGTCCATTACTATAACTACCCTACGGGAAGTTAATAAAATAAAAATCTATCACAATCTATTTTTGAAAAATATTTTGACCACTGTCCATTAATTTTTAGCGTTAAAATATTCACCAAACATTATAATAAAAAGCTATAGCATCATGGCTGTAGCTTATTCGAATAAACTGTAAAATAATAATATTATACAATGTTATGGCATCTCATAAAAATTTGTGATTCGTGTATATGTTCGCAGATAGCGCTGCTAACGGATTCGAAACTTTAGCTATTACTATGATAAATAAAATATAGTTTACTAGATTTTGTTTTATGGAATTTGTAATACCTTATTAATATAAAATGTGGTGAGATGATTTGTTTTTACATAATCAGCGACAAGAATCAAAGTTTAATTTAAATTTCCCTACCTAAACAAAAGCAAAACTTTTACATTTGATTAAAGTTATGTATCCACTTCGCCTACAAACTATAAAATACACTTATGATTACACAAAGAGATTATTTCGTATTTCGAATTTTGAAACAAACCGCTTCTTTGTTCTCCTCTCAAAAAGTTTTTGGAAAGTTTTACAAAAGTTTCATGTTAAGTATGCGATTACATACGAGCATTATTAATAAGTTCTTTCACAAAGTTTTGAATAAAACTTGATTAGTACGAGCTTTCGTGATTAATTGTTAATTTGTGAGTAATAATTTATTGATGTAAGTCTGTAGGGTACGTGACAAGGGTTGTGGATTATATTTTCTTAATAAATTTTCTTAAAATTTTATAATATAAATTTTTAAGTTTGATTACGATTTTATGGTATATACAGTTGCTATAGGTCTTTGGTGTATTAGAAAACGTTATACAGAATTTAATTTTGAACAAATTCACCAAATATTTCATCAGAATCGGACAAACCGTTTAAAAGTTACAAGAGTTTAAATGAATATATACACCACTACTTAGCGAGTTAATTACTTGTTGTGATTGCGCCGTACTATATATAGGACAGCGGGTCAAAAAGACCCTTAATGACGTCATATGGTCAAAATGCATGTGGGGTATCAAATGAAAGGTCTCGACGAGCACCTTACGAATATCATACTTATAGACTCGAAAAAACTGTACTATAAATAGTACAGCTGGTTAATTCAAACTGATTAAAACGAGTTTATGATTTTATTAAATATTTTCTTGCCTAATTATTGACCTGTAGAGCCTTCATATAGAGGTAGAACTTGATCAATTTACTTGTTAGTGGTGTATCTTTTTAATCGTCAATCCACACAATTTTTTGTTTATTTGTCATTTGAGTCTTTTCTTAATGTTCTAGATCGATATTTAGTTTGCTTGTCAGTAGAGTCCATTTTTTATATTTTAACCCCATTTTTTTGTTTTCTGGTAAATTTTATGGAATTTTATCTGATCATTTAGTCGTCAGTAGAGTTTCTTTTACTAGGTTTCATGTCTTCAATTCATAGATATTTTAAAAGTAAAATAAAATTTGATTTTGCTCGTCAGTAGAGTTCATTTTTGTTTCTCATAGAATCGTTTTACAGAGCAATGGTATGTAGTTGAAAATTCTGATTTCGCTTAGAGTCCATGTCTCTGATCTCTAAAGAGTCATGCTGCAAACGCTGTTATATACTTTATTAACTTCTTCTATTTTCTCGTTAAAAGTTTTCTCTCCTTAGTGTCCATGTCTCTGATCCCTAAGAGTCGTACTGTAAATGTTGTATTTTTTATTAGTTTCTACAATTTGCTCGTCAGTAGTATTTTTTCTTAGAGTTTATGTCTCTGATACGTAAAGAGTCATGTACAGAATTTTCAAAGTTGAAAATCAACTTGCTCGTCAGTAGAGTCCTATCTTCATATTAGGCAGTAGACCATGTTTCTGATTCGTTCAGAGCCTTAGTTGCAATTATCAATTTCTTACAAAAGATTTGATAATAATTTCTTGTCAGTAGTATTTATTTTACATAGCAAATCGAGTTGATGATCCGTAAGCACTTTATCAGCTTTTTTTAGTTTGCCTGTCAGTAGAGTCCCTTTTTATTATTCTAGATCGATATTTAGTTTGGTCGTCAGTAAAGTTCCTTTTCTTAGAGTCCGTGTCTCTAATCCGCTAAAAGTCGTGCTGCAAATGTTCTATACTTTATTAGTTTGCTCGTCAGTAGTGTCCTTTCCTTAGAATATCAGCAAAATTCGATCATTGTACATTTTCCGTATATGTCACTTATCGGAAAATTATCGTAATTGTAAATTGCTCAATTCTGCGAACGAAATAGGAAAGTGGAAACATCAATTCAACGTGGACAGGACGAATATATACGTCCATTGTGACATATGGCATTAAAAAGCGATTTGTATTTATGAAGCTATAGATACGTACATGCCAATTTGTAAGATAATGTCCCTATATGACTTATTGAATACTGTACCAACTAAATTCAAAAAAAAAAATTATTATCACGTTAATGTCCAAGGTTCCGTACCATCTTCAGCACCTGACACATTTAGTTCCAACATATCATTTATTTTTAATAATTAATTATTATTTGTTTTCTCTACTACATATAATAACATAATACAGTAGACAAGTATGTAAGTATAGCTATTTATATAATAAGCTATTTTTCTATAATAATTGTGTTACAACAACGTCTTATGATTGTACATCTTGCACTGTAGTTAAATTTACAGTTACAGTTTACTGTTCTACGGAAATATCAGGTTAATAATAATTAGGTGAATATTTTATATTTAATAAACAAGACTAGGAATGGGTTTGATTGATTAAATTATCCTGCTGTACTATTTATATAGCTTGTATCTTTTAAACCGTTCGATCAATTTGAATGATATATTTGGCGAAATTGTGCAAAATTACATGATTTATAATGTTGTCTAATATTGCAATGCCCTAAAACAACTTGCTTGACTTCAATATTACAAGAATTAGATTAGATTTAAGATTTTTTAGTGTGTACAGAACCTTATTGGTTTTTAGGATTTATAAGTATGATATTCGTAAAGTGCTCGTCGTGACCTTTCATTTGATACCCGACATGCATTTTTAACATATGACGCCATTTTGGGTATTTTTGATCCGCTGTACTACATATAGTAAGGCAATTAGTAGTACTGTGCATTATATGGCTTATAACTTTTAAACCGTTCGACCAATTTGAATGATGTATTTGGCGAAATTGTGCAAAATTACTTGATTTATAATGTTGTCTAATATGGCAATGTTCTAAAGCAATTTGCTTGACTTTAATATTACAATAATTAGATTAGATTTAAGATTTTTTAGTGTGTACGGAACCTTATTAGTTTTTAAGATTTATAAGTATGATTTTTGTAAAGTGCTCGTCGAGACCTTTCATTTGATACCCCACATGCATTTTTACCATATGACGTCATCAAGGGTCTATTTGACCCGCTGTACTATATATAGTACGTCGCAATCACAACAAGTAATTAACTCGCTAAGTAGTGGTGCATTTATTTATTCAAACTCTTGTAACTTTTGAACCGTTTGTCCAATTGTATCGAAATATTCGACAAATTTGTTTAAAAATAAATTTTATGTAATATTTTCTAATACACTGAAACCCTAGAGCAACTCGGTGTCTTCTGAAATCGTTCTCAAACATAGGATATTAATTGGAGTACCTTTATTTTTCATATTCTCTGTATAAGACAATTGTGTTACAAAACAAAATTGATCAGAATTGAATACCCAAGAACTCTCATAAACAACAAAAAGACATAATTATTAAAATTTCTCGAAAAAATCAAAAATAAATCTTTCATACTTTGACAACCCTATAGTTTTTTAGGGTTCATAACTACGGTATTCGTAAAGTGCTCGTTAAGACCTTTCATTTGATACCCAACATGCATTTTTACCCTGTGACGTCATTAAGGTCTATTTGACCCGCTGTACTATATATAGTACGTCGCAATCACAACAAGTGATTAACTCGCTATGTAGTGGTGCATTTATTTATTCAAACTCTTGTAACTTTTGAACCGTTTGTCCAATTGTATTGAAATATTCGACAAATTTGTTCAGAAATAAATTGTGTAATATTTTCTAATACACCTAAACCCTACAGCACCTCGGTATACTTAAAAATTGTTCTCAAACATCTAGGTGTGTATATTTTTCATATGGTTTACAAACCAGGCATAATTGTGGTCCAAATTAAATTAACAAATTTTCAAAATTTATTAATGATGGCACAAATCATAGTTCGAAACGACTCTAAACAAAATCAGATTTTTTTACTTCGTAACATTTCTCTAAAAGACATTCGAATCAAAGAACTCTACTAACGAGCAAATTCAAATTTTGCAAAGTGATGAAGTGTTCATTAATAGTATTGCTCTCTAGGGATCAGAAATAAGGACTCTAGAGAAAGAAACACCAATAAGGAGTGAACTAAAATATGAGTGAGAAAAGTCTAAAAAAAGGACTCTACTGACGAGCAAACTAGATATGGATCTATAATTTCAAAAAGGGACACTATTGACGAGCAAATTTATTATCGATCTAAACTATTAAAAAGGGACTCTACTGACGAGCAAATTTATTATCGATCTAAACTATTAAAAAGGGACTCTACTGACGAGCAAACTAAATAGAGATCTATAATTAAAAAGAAACTCTACTGACGAGCAAAGTAAATATCTAAAAATTAGAAAGGAGTTTCTACTGACGAGCAAATTAAATTTCGACTTGGAAGATGAAAAAAGGGACTCTACTGACTAACAAAACAAATCTCTAGATAAAACATTAAAAAAAGGAACTCTACTGACGAGCAAACTTAATATCGATCTGGAAGATAAAAAAGGGACTTTACTGACGGGAAAATAAGATATAGATGTGGAAAGTAAAAAAGGGACTCTACTGACTAACAAAACAAATCTCTAGATAAAATATTAAAAAAGGAACTCTACTGACGTGCAAACTTAATATCGATCTGGAAGATAAAAAAGGGACTTTACTGACGGAAAAATAAAATATAGATCTGGAAAGTAAAAAAGGGACTCTACTGACTAACAAAACAAATCTCTAGATAAAATATTAAAAAAAGGAACTCTACTGACGAGCAAACTTAATATCGATCTGGAAGATAAAAAAGGGACTTTACTGACGGAAAAATAAAATATAGATCTGGAAAGTAAAAAAGGGACTCTACTGACGAGCAAATTAAATTTCTAGATGAAATATTAAAAAAGGGACTCTACTGACGAGCAAAATTAATATTAAAACATAAAAAGGGACTCTACTAACTAACAATATAAATATTGAGTTAAAATATAAACAAGGGACTTTACTGACGAGCAAATTAAATATCGATCTAGAATATTTAGAAAAGGGACTCTACTGACGAGCAAATTAAATATCGATCTAGAATATTTAGAAAAGGGACTCTACTGACGAGCAAATTAAATATTGAAAAATAAAAAAGGGATTCCACTGACGAGCAAAATAATATTGATCTAGGATATTAAAAAAGGGACTCTATTAATCAGCAAACAAAATAACTAACCGGAATATTATAAAAACGGACTCTACTGACGAGCAACCTAAATATCTAGATTGAAAATTAGAAAAAGAATTCTACTTAAGAGTAAATTATAAATCTAGATGGAAGATCGGAAAAGGGACTCTACTAACGAGCAAATTAAATATCTAGATGGAAAATTAGAAAAAAGGGACTCTACTGACAAGCAAACTGAAATCAGTGCAATTTTATTTCAATATATTTTTTATACTATATTAGTACACCGGATTTAGTATTCTGCCGTCAAGTCAACAATTTTCGATTATATCGAATGCAAAAATAATTAGCCGACAGTTTAAAAGTGTTATTTTGTAATCGCCATTTTATTTTGTTTTTGTTAAAAGTTTATTACAAACTGAGCGGTTATTAAAATCCTTTAAAAATAAATAAAAAATGAAATAAAACAGCAGCGTCGGTATTAATTACTCTGTCAAATGCATATAGTTGCGGAATTGATTGAAAATCGAACAAAGTTTCCAAACTTCATCATGCAAATTGACGTAGTAAAATATATATACATATAGAAACACACACACACACACAATTATATAAGTAACTATTGGTTAAAGATAAAATTTTCTAAAAGTTATTTTTTTAGAGTCCATGTCAATTATTACATGAAAAAATTATTACATCTTTCTTTATTTTCCTTAAAATGTTTTTGTAATTTTGGATTAACTCAAATTTGGATTAATTCAAAAAATTACCCAGGCTAAGCACAGTCTAAGAGCCACTCTGGTACAAATGTTTCACCCAAGTGCGTTCAGACTGTTTATGTACTGGAGCACTTTTCCAATTTTGTGAAAACGAAAACTATTGAAAAATGTGAAGCTAAGCGCAGTATAAATGAAAATGTTGCACAGAATTATTTGCAAATGCGTTTAGACTGTGACTATGGGAGCACTTTGTGTAAATTGTTTATGATTTACATTTAATTTGCTCAGATATAATAACAAGATAGCAAACTAATGAAACAATTACAGTATTTGTAATAATATATTTGAAAAGGTTTAAAATTTCTCGAGCATTTCGTTGCGGCATGGGAAGTTCCAGCAATTTGCCTTAAAGCACGATGCCATACACCACTATCCCAGTTTTTTTATGTCAGTTTTGTTCTTTTTCTTAGAATCCTTGTCTCTGATCCATAAAAGTCATACTCCATAGATTTATATATCAGTTTATGTTACTTGTCAGTGGAGTCCTTTTCTTTATATTAGAGTTTCAGTTTGCTCGTCAGTAGATTCCCTTTTTGATAATATATATAAATATTTTCTTTGCTTGTCAGTAAAATCATATTAGATAAATTGTTTGTTATATATAAAAAATATTTTGTTGGTCAGTAGAGTCCCTTCTTATATTACATATAAAAATTTGTTTTGCTCGTCAGTAGAGTCCCGTTTCTGATTTTCTATTTAGATTTATAATTTGCTTGTAAGTAGAATCTTTTTTCTAATTTTCCATCTAGATATGTAGTTTGCTTGTCAGTAGAGTCCCTTTTCAATATATAAATTGATTTATTCCTTGCCCGTCAGTAGAGTCCCTTTTCTGATTTTCCATCTAGATATTTAGTTTGCTCGTCAGTAGAGTCATTTTTTTAATATTCCGGATTATTTTGTTTGCTCAACAGTAGAGTCCTTTTTTAATATTCTAGATATTATAATTGCTTGTCAGTAGAGTCCGTTCTCTAAATATCCTTGGTAGATATTCAATTTGCTTGTCAGTAGAGTCCCTTTTCAAAATACTAAATAAATTTTTAGTTTGCTCATCAGTAGAGTCCTCTTTTATATATTGATAGAGTTTCAGTTTGTTCGGCAGTAGAGTCTCTTTTTTGTTTCAAATAAATATTCAATTTGCTTCTCGGTGTAGTTCTTTTTAAGTTTCTATTTCCTCGTCAGTAGATTTTTTTTCATTTATCATAGAGTCTAATTTTGCTTGTCGGTAGAGTCCTCTTATTGTTTGAAGCCAATTTTTGCTGAAAGTTTAGAAACTGAAAATTTGTCCATCAGTAGAGTTTTTTTCTTATATTTTATATAGATTTTAGTTTGCTCGTCAGTAGTCTCTTTTTCTGTTCGAAATCATGACCTTACTTGCTGGTCAGTAGAGTTATTTTTTTGAGTCCATGCTTCTGATCCGTAAAGAGGTCGTGTCAGAAATTTAGCATTTTTTCAGTGTCAGTCGTGTTCGTTTTTTTCTAAAAATATTTTTGAACTTTTTAAGAAACTAAGGTTTCTTAGGAAAGTCTAGATACTTTTTTTTTCAAGAGCTTTTTTCCATAGTCCATGTTTCTGATCTATTGAGAGTTATTATCTAAAAATAGCACTTAATTATTTTTTTATATTTGCTAGACAGTAGTGTTCGATTTTTCATAATCCATATCTCTGATCATTTGAGAGCGATGCTACAAATGTTCCAGGTTTATAAGTTTAGGATACTTTTGATCCTCAGTAGAGTCCTATTTTTTATATTATAAATTCTATTTGCTAGTATTTATGTTTCTTTTTTTGGGTCCATGTCTCTGATCCATAAAGATAAGCTCCAAATTTTAATAGTGTTGCAAACTTATGCAATTTTTTGTGGCTTTCGAAAATAATTTGCACAAAAACTACTCGACCGATTGTTATGAAATTTTTAGACAAGTTTTACTAATGCATTAGTTAAATACTGAAAATAATGTTGTCAAAAAATATATAAAATTGTCGATTTAAAATGCATTTTATCTTGGACATCATTCTGTTTGCAAAAGCAAATTTGTGCAAAAACTACTGAACCGATTGTTATGAAATTTTGAGACATATTTTACCATTATATTAGTTAAATATTAAAAATAGTGTTGTAAACAAATATTATAATTTCTTGAACAAAAATATATTTTTGTCTGAACTTTTGCACTTTTTCGGTTCGGTGTTATAGCTAAATGAAACATTTAGACATTACTATGACTTTCAGAGTTAATTTATACAAAAACTACTGAACCGATTGTTATGAAATTTTGAGACAAGTTTAAATAATATATTAGTTAAATATTAAAAATAGTGTTGTGAACAAATACATAAAATTGTAGATTTAAACATTTTTTATGAACTATTGCATCCTGTATATCATCTATTTTCAAATTAAATTTGTACAAAAACTACTGAACCGATTGTTATGAAATTTTAACACAAATTTTAATGATGCATAAGTTAAATATTGAAAATAGTGCCGTAAATAAATATATAAATTTCTTTAATAAAACTTAATTTTGTCGGAACTTTTGCAGTTGTTTGGTTTGATGTTAAAGTTAGACAAAACATTTAAAGATTTTTGTGATTTTCAAAGTAAATTTATACAAAAACTACTTGACCGATTGTTATGAAATTTTAACACAAATTTAAATAAAGCATTAGTAAAATATCAAAAATAGTGCTGTAAAAAAATCTATGAATTTGTCGATTTAAAATTCATTTATCTCAACCTTGTATATCATTCTCATTATCTCAATCTTGCATATCATCCAGTTTTGAATTAAAATTTGTACAAAAACTACTGAACCGATTGTTATGAAATGTTTAGACAAGTTTTATTAATGCATTAGTTAAATATTAAAAATAGTACAGTAAATAAATATATAAATTTCTTTAATAAAAATTAATTTTGTCTGAACTTTTGCACTTGCTTGGTCTGATGTTAAAACTCAAAAATGTTGGTGACTTTCAAAGTAAATTTGCACAAAAACTACTTGACCGATTGTTACAAAATTTAAACACAAGTTTTGTTGATATATTAGTTAAATATTAAAAATAGTGTTGTAAACAAATATACAAAATTATCGATGTAAAACACATTTTCTCTACACCGTTTACATATTTCCATTTCGCTTGCACCAAACGATTCAAAAAGCGATATAAACCAAACCTAACAATTTTTTTCAGTAAAAATATTAAATAATATTATAGTACACATTAAATTGTGTTATTCTCCTTTAGTATTTGCTTCATGTTGTATATATCCAGGTTTTATATCCATCCAAAGACATACACGGATATATTTATGGTCATGCCCACATATATACTAAATGCACACTTTGCATTCGAAGCATTGAAGGCCAAACTTTGGACGAGAGTTTTGTTAAAAAAATTTAATCGTAGGCAAAAGTTGTATGGGGAGAAATTATTGGTAATTTAGTAGGCTTTATTTTTGTCTAATATAGTATTATAATATAATAACAAGCTTTTGAGTTATAAAGCTTGTGAGTTGTGTTATGGTATAACTTAAAATTCAAACCAGATTTTTGTTAAACAAAATTAGTCGTACAAAAAAGTTCTGTGAGAACAAATTATAGATAATTAAATAACCTTTA
>NW_020538040.1:972781-987756 GCF_003426905.1 Ctenocephalides felis | reverse complement strand
ATTTTAGGGTATCAGATGTGTCACGTGCTTGAACGGAAAACCCTATAGATATAGGTTTTATGATCTACAATAATGTTTTTATAACTTTACTTTTGAATATAACACGAGAAAAAATTAAAATTAGTCGTTGGTCTTAGGTAAATAAAGGTCTAGTTTGAGTATACGGAACCCTATTGGTTTTTAAGGTTTATAAGTGGGAAATTGTAAAGTACTACTGTCGAGACCTTTCATTTGATATCCAACATGCATTTTTACTTTTTGGAACATTTTGACCCACTGTACTGTATATAGTACGAAAAAATTCGAATCGACATCGACTCGACGTGCTTGTGCATTTATTTATTGCATCTCTTGTAACTTTTAAACCGTTTGATTAATATTACTACAGTGTTTGAGAAAATTGTTTGGAATTAAATAATCTTCAATATTTTCTAATAACAAGGTTTGATATAACAAAAAGGTGCAAAGTAAATTAGTGTTTTGTTGTTAGATATGTGGTAAATGTACAATGTACGGAACCCTTAGGACTTTTAAAGTACATAAGTATGATATTCATTATGTGCTCATCAAGACCTTTCATTTGATATCCAACATGCATTTTTACATTTTGGAACATTTTGACCCACTGTATATAGTACGATGTGACTTCGATCGAACATCGACTCGACACGCTTGTGCAATTATTTATAAATCTTTTGTACTTTTAACTTATTCGTTCATGAAATGATGATTTTGGCAAATTTAGTCAAAATTAAATAATCTAAAATATTGCTTACACCATAAGTCTCTACAACAACTCGGAATACTCAGAAACTCCAATTTAACGTTTGAACTCGAATCGACATCGACTCGACTCGCTTGTGCATTTATTTATTATATCTCCTGTAACTTCTAAACGGCTTGTCCAATTTTGATGAAATGTTCGACAAATTTGTTTAAAATTAAATTCTGTATAATGTTTTCTTACTCACCATAGTCCTACAGCAACTCGGTATACTTCAAAATCGTTATCAAACATAAACATTTAATCCTACAATTATTTATTATATCGTTTATAAATCATAAACCAATTAATTTGTCTAATTGTAGTATTCGACACAAATTATGGTAAATTAAACCATTACAATTTGTTCCAACAATACAATGCTCTACGACAATTCAGTATACTCAAAAAACGTATTGACCAAATTTATTTACACGCTTTACATTTATTTGTTATATTTTTTTAATAGTACGGAACCCTATTAGTTGTTAAGGTTCTAAGTACGAATTCGTAAAATGCTCGTCGAGACCTTTCATTTGATACCCCACATGCATTTTTACAAAATGACGTCATCAAGGGTCTTTTTGACCCGCTGTACTATATATAGTACGGTACAATCACAACAAGTAATTAACTCGCTTAGTATTGGTGCTTTTATTTATAGTATCTGTTGTAACTTCTGAACGGTTTGTCCGATTTTAATGAAATATTTGACAAATTTGTTTAAAATTAAATTATTTATAATATTTTTTTATACACCAAAGCCCTACAACAACTCGGTATACTTTAAAATCGTAAACAAACTAAAAATTAATATATCAAATTTTAGTAAAAAACGCAATCCACAACCCTTGTCATGTACTCTACAGTCTTACACTAATAAATAATTACTCACAAATTAACAATTAATCACAAAAGCACGTACTAATCAAGTTTTCTTCAAAACTTTGTGAAAGAACTTATTAAAATGCTCGTATGTATCGCATACTTAACATGAAACTTTTGTAAAACTTTCCAAAAACTTTGAGAAGAGAACAAAGAAGCGGTTTGTTTCAAAATTCGAATACGAATAATCTCTTTGTGTAATCATAAGTTATTTTATAGTTTGTAGCCAAAGTGGATACATATTTAATCAAATGTAAAGTTTTGCTTTTGTTTAGATAGGGAAATTTAAATTAACTTTAATCTTGTCGTTGATTATATAAAATATGGATGAGGATGTAGTGAAAATCATATCTGTCGATTTATAGATTTTTGAAACTATTTTGACCACTGTCCATTAATTTTTAGCGTTAAAATATTCACCAAACATTATAATAAAAAGCTATTGCATCATAGCTGTAGCTTATTCGAATAAACTGTAAAATAATAACATTATACAATGTTACGGCATCTCATAAAAATTTGTGATTCGTGTATATGTTCTCTGATAGCGCTGCTAACGGATTCAAACATTTAGCCATAACTATTTTTATGAATAAAAAAATACCTGTAGTTTGCTAGAGAAATTTATGATAGATTATTAGTTTAAAATTAGTTTAATTATTATTTTAGGTTGAAGGATATGATTATATTCGTAAAGTGCTCGTCGAGACCTTTTATTTGATACCCCACATGCATTTTTACCATATGACGTCATTAAGGGTCTTTTTGACCCGCTGTACTATATATAGTACGGCACAATCATTACACGTAATTAACTTGCTGAGTAATGGTGCATTTATTCATTAGATCCCTTGTAACTTTTAAACCGTTTGTCCTAAGTTAATGAAATATTTGGTGAATTTGTTCAAAATTATATTGTCTATAATGTTTTCTAACACACCAAAGCCCTACAGCTACTCGGTATACTTTAAAATCGTTTTTGAACATAGACATTCAAACCAAGTGCATTTATTTATTATATTGTTTATAGTTCCAAAAGCGTTCGATTTGTATAATGAAGGGTAAGATTAGATTCGAAACGTTTTGAAAGGGTTAAAATTAATTCGGAATTTTTTGATTGTTTTGAATCGATCTGAATAGATTTAGAATAGATTTAGAAGAGATTTTGAATTGATTTCAAAAGGATTTGAGTGAGTTGAAAACGATCTGAATGGATTCTGAAACATCTGAATGGATTTGAATAAACTAGAAACATTATGAATGCGTCTGAAATTATTTGAATTGATTTCAAATTTTCTGATTGGATTTGAATTTTAAAATTATCTAAATAATTTTAAAAGGATCTGAGTGGGTCAGAAACATTTTGAATTGATTTCAAACAATCTCAAAGGATTAAAAAAAGCGATCTGAATTTGAAGTGATTCAAAACTTCTTAATACAATTTGCATTGATTAAAAATAATTCCTAACTGTTATAATTATATTAATACGACTTAAATAAAAACTAGTTTTTGCTATTTCAATTACGATTAAATATTTAAAATTAAAACTTAAATTTGAATAAAAAATTCAATTTTAAAATTAAATTAAATTTATTTTTGCTATTTTCATTACGATTAAAATATTTTATAGTTATTCTACTAAATTTCACAATGCAAATCTCTTTCAAAAAGTATAAAACCTGAAATTCACCAATTCGAAATTATTTCACAAAACTTTTCGCGGTTTTGTTCTGCATTTGATATTTTCGCAAAATCATAACACGAAAAGTATGCTTTTGAAATATTTCGAAATGAAATCACGTTTTAAAGTTTTAATTATATTAAACCGACATTCGCAAAATGTAATGGAAATAAATACATCATAATAATACTTACACAATATAATATAAAGTAATCAAATATTTTTTTTATTAATTTACTTGAATTTTTCATTAAAAATGTGGATGCACCCTTACACTTCACATTTCTCGAACAAAATCTTATAATGTCCTACAGCAACTTGATTAAATTAATATGGAGAGAAAATTAAAAATTAGGTTTAAATTGTAAGAAATTTGAAAGGTATCGAATTCTATTGGCAATTAGGGCCTATAACTATAATATTCGTAAAGGCTCGTCGAGACCTGTTCATTTATCCCCCCATGCCATTTTTGAGATCCCTATATCAACATTTGTTACGCAACAGCCCTTACACTAACATTTCACAAAATTTAATCCCTCAGGATTGGTGCATTTGTCTTAATATCTGAAAAATTTAGGATGATGTTGAATCTAGCTCGTAAGGACCGATGAAAAATTTTAGGATGTTGTGATTGCTTGCCTTATGAAGGACCAATTGTAAATACTTTGATTATAACTGTATATATTTATTTTATATTAATAACAAGTTATAAGTATATTTACAATAATTTTAATACGTTTTTGATTACGTTCTGACTGATTGATTGATTTGTATAAATTTCGATAGATGATTTTTTGTTTATATATCAATATAGCCGCATGCTTTGATTGGCGCGAACATTCTCCCGGCCTTGAAATATAGATTTCAAAATAATTGGTAATCTTCATTAATGTGAATTAATTAAGTAGATGTTAGTGGTTTTGGTAACACTCAAATTTAATGAACTGCATTTCTTGATTCTTATTGGAAATCATAGTTTATCTTTTTTTTTTTTAAGTGCTATAAGACCAATCAGTAATAATCAGTTCAGTATTCTCTAAATTGTCTTATAGGAGCACTGTGACATTTTCTCCTTAAACTGAATATTATGGTTGCATTTGCAGACAAAAAAAGTTTGCATATTCTGACTCCATATTCCACGTGCTCTTGTGTTTTGAAGTTGCTGATGTTGAGTAAGCTTGTTTTCGAAGATATCAAGCATTGACACATAGCAAGTTGAGGTTTAAGATTTTTGAATATGGAAGTGATCAGTATCTTTTGTATTGGAGTTTAAGCAATATTCAACTATGTTCCGATCTGTGTCTGAATTCTTCCGAAGTGTGAATAATTTGAGGTTTGAAATATAAGCCATGATTGAATATGATTCCACGATATAGTTTCTTTTTCCATGTTATTCGTAATCTTGTTTTAGTTCGATTTATTTATTTGCAAAAGTTTATAACATTTCATAGCAAATCTTATTGTTTTGTTTTATGAATAGATTTTGCAAGATTTATGCATTGCTATCAACCATTTTGTCGCTAGATCAGATATTAATTCGAATATAATACTATATTCATTATATCTTGTGTTTAAGAGACATGCGATAAAATAACATATAAAAGCCTCCATTTTTTCATTTAATCTTGTTAACAAATATAAGTAGTAAAGATATAATATTTAAATACACATGTATAGGTATGGCATCGATAATTGATAGATGAATGGATTTTTGGACAGCGCTATGGGGTGACATTTGTAATAAGTTAAAGTTTTAGGTTTGAGTTTTGATTTGAACCCCAACGTGCAAAATTCCATTTCACCTAAGAATGATGTCAATGTCTTTAGTTTTAAATATTTGTTAATGCGTACTTAAGTTAGGTATGTCTTGCTTGATTGTTAGAACCAATGTTTTTTGCAATGGTTTGTTAATGCGTACTTAAGTTAAGGATGTTTTGCTTGATTGTCATGACTTGTTTTGATTTTATCAATTTATTAAGTGATTTATTCATTTTGTTAATCATTAATAAACTCTGTGATGTTCTGTTCTTTGTCATTTTAGTATTTGAACAAAGTTGAGATTCATAATACGTACCAGTTTAATGAGTACATGCTAAACTTGCAATTCAGATTCATATTTCAATCGCAAAAATTGCAAAATTGTTAATCGTGCGATGCAGTCTTTAGTTAGAAGTCAAGGTGGACCTTGGCGCATTGCAAAGCTTTAGTACACTACAATGATTTTAATAAATTGTACGTAACCAGTAGTTTGCATACATTTCTGTTTTGAATAAATAAAATATATTCGCAAAAGCGATTTTATATTTATAAAAATAGAGATTTTAATCATATTAGAGTGATAGTAAGATCGCTCCAATATAATTTTTTATCAAACGCGATACTTAATGCCCGTTTCATTTTTCGCGCAAGAATTTTTAATAATTGTACCTCACTTAGTTTGAGGTATAAGAATGCTATGTGTTTTGATAGTGCTATTCTAGACTTTTCCACTATCAATTTTATTTTATAGCTAGAATTTGAAGTGAAAAACACATTCATTCGCGCGCTATATGTATAGATATGTAATTTCATGCTTAGACGATTTGGAGTTGGAAAGAAAAGTTTTGAATGGTTAGAATTCAATTCATAAAGATTGAGTTTAGCTTGCGTTAAAATGTTAGTGCGATTGTTGTTAATAAATAATTTCATTATTGTATCAGCTGTAGTTAATGAACTATGAACGTTAAAATAATTTCTGGGGATTTCGAATATTTTTAGATGTTCAGTTATGCTTTGTTTAGGTGATTGTTCTGAACATCGTATTGATAAGAACGTATGTTGTTGATTCATGTTTATGTTGTTATTGGAGGTTTTTCCCCGAATTGTTTGGTGAATCTTTCTGTCGTTTATCTGAACTAAAACTTGTTCGATCACTCTCTTTATATCGACCGTTAGTATTGAAGTATAAATTTTAAATTTGTTTAATGAAACAGATTTCGTTTCGGATATTCGGTCTAACAAGTTGTAGCTCAGTTAACAGCAGACTTGTATCGGATTTACAAGGTGCTTCCAAAATTACGCGAAAATTAGTTGTTAAATTGATTGACTTTAACACGTCTTCATGAGGTAATATAAACTTATTTTAGGTATGCTTGCTTTTATGAAGTTATCATATTCGGTGAATTGGTTTCTGTTTGCAAATGAAATATGACGTTTTAATGTTACTTGTCTACTATATTCTATGTCTTTGATATTTTTTGCAAATTGAATTATAGTACCAAAACTTCCGTCAATAGTCTTAGTTGTATTAGTAATAGAATACTCTTCGCGTTGTTTTTTCCGTTTCAGTAAAGTATTGTTTATCGTCGTATGGTTTGCGTATTTCTGAAGATATATCTACTTGAGCTTTAAGTTAGATTCATGATTTGAAACCGAAATTGATTTAGAAATGTTTAATTGAGGTAAATAAAATTGAGGCTGTTTTATGTTACCTGCATTATTTGTTGTTTTGGTATAATTTAAATTGAATTCCGAACTAGTATCTGATTTATTCAATGCTGCTAGCCTAAGCTTTGATAATGTTGTCAAGCATTTTTGGTATTTATCAAAAAACTCTTCTAATTCGTTATCAAATAAATTATCAATTTCTTCTTCATCATCAAGTAAAGTTGCTATTTTGATAACCGTATCTTCAAATAAGTCAAAATTAGGTCTTACATATTCTTTAAAACGGCTTATTTCAGAAATATTCAATTCACACACAGGCATGTGTGACCATTGATTGCAAATCTTTTCGCAATATGCTAATTGCGATTTAATTTCTAGTTGCTTTGTTTTGAGTGATTTTAAAGTTATTAACGATTCCATCTTGTCACAGATCGTACTAAACTTTATTAATTAAATAAGGAAAGATTGATAAGAAGGAAATGTAATTGAATAACCTGGTTTCTTGCTTTGCTTGTGCTTGTAGCTGTAGCTCCAAATTGAACTTCTTATCTTGATTTTGAACTTCCTCTTTATTTAATCTTGATTTACTTGGTTTATGCTTGTTTTGCTTGATTTCTCCTTCGATTGCTGGACGTCACATCCGTCTCGTAGGACCAATGAAAAATTTAGGATGATGTTGAATCCAGCTCGTAAGGACCGATGAAAAATTTAGGATGTGATTGCTTGCCTTATGAAGGACCAATTGTAAATACTTTGATTATAACTGTATATATTTATTTTATATTAATAACAAGTTATAAGTATATTTACAATAATTTTAATACTGTTTTTGATTACGTTCTGACTGATTGATTGATTTGTATAAATTTCGATAGATGATTTTTTGTTTATATATCAATATAGCCGCATGCTTTGATTGGCGCGAACAAATATTCATGTCTTTAAAACCATTCGTTCAATTTAAATGATGTATTCGGTAAATTTGTTCAAAATTGTATAATCTAAATTATTGTCATACATTACAACACCATACATCAACCGGAATACTCTAAAATACCAATCAAATATGACATACTCAAAAAATTTGTTCTCATATAATTCTATAACTTTATTCTGTTATCCAATACAGGTGTGTATGTATGTGTGTGTACGAAAAACACCATTAGTTTTTATGCGAGTCCGCATATCTGATATTGCGAGCGTTATAAAGAGATTTGTCCGCGTTATATTTTTATGTTTAATAATAACGCGGACGCGTTATTATTATTATTATTAGTATTGCCATGTGGTACGGAAAGTTTAATAAGATTTTATTTTATATCTTACAAATAAGAGAGGTGAAAGATAATGATTTTATTTTAGTCTTTGTTACAATATTAAAAATATGTATTTTATCGAATGAATATATCGTTGTTCGTTATATAACAATTTGTGTTTTGTTCCTAATCTTATCTAATCATTACTAATTATATTAATGGTTTTTCTTTTATCTCAAAAAACTTTCTAAATAATAAATTAGTCCTTATCGCATTTGTAACAGTGAACTTTTTTTAACCTTTTCAGAACAAATAACTTTATTATTCTAATTTAATAACATGGATTAATTAGTTTAGCTTAATTAGAATTAAGATGAGTAATATGGAACACGAAATTTGATAAACACAAGCGTGAAATATATTTTTAATTTTTTTTGTATAAAAGTTTGTATGTTTTATGCAAGTTTTTGCATCTTTGTGCAGAAGCACCTTTAGATTTCGCGAAGATTTTGTTCGAGAAATGTCAAGTGTAAGGGTGCTTCTGCACACATTTTTTTTAAATAATTAAACTAATTAATTAAAATTAAAAAAAATTAAATTAGATTACTTTATATTATATTATGTGACTATTGTTTAGGATGTACTTTATTACCATTACATTTTGCGAATGTCGGTTTTAATATAATTAAAAGTTTAAAACGCGTTTTCGTTTCGAAATATTTCAAAAGCATACTTTTCGTGTTATGATTTTGCAAAAACATCAAATGCAGATGAAACCGCGAAAAGTTTTGCGAAAATAATTTCGACATTGGTTAAATTCAGGTTTTATAATTTTGAAAGAGATTTTGTGTTGTGAAATGTTCTGAAATTAAATATGAAATATTTAATTGTAATTGAAAAATACAGAAACTGGTTTTGATTCAGATCGTTTTAATATAATTTAAAGCTTTTCGAATTGTTTTAAATTAATGCAAACTATATAAAGAAGTTTTAAATCACTTTAGATTGTCTTGAATTGCTTCATATGGCTTCAAATTCATATTTTTTTAAAAAAACACACTCAAATCCTTTTTAAATTTACTCAAATCCATTCGAATCTCTTCCAAATCCTTTCAAATCGATTCAAAACAATCAAAAATTTCCTAATCAATTCTAACCCTTTCAAAACGTTTCGAATCTAATCATATCCTTCATTATACTAATCGAATGCTTTATGATCTATAAACAATATAATAAATAAATGCACTAGGTTTGAATGTCTATGTTCAAAAACGATTTTAAAGTATACCGAGTAGCTGTAGGGCTTAGGTTTATTAGAAAACATTATAGAGAATTGAATTTTGAACAAATTCACCGAATATTTCATTAAGATTGGACAAACGGTTTAAAAGTTACAAGAGATACAACAAATAAATGCACCGTACTATTATTACTATTAGTACTATGTTTTACTATATATAGTCATATGGTAAAAATGCATGTTGGGTAACAAATAAAAGGTCACCACAAGCACTTTACGAATATTACAATTATGAACCTTAAAAACTAATATGGTTCCATCAATTACAAATCTGTTTATTGGTAGAGTATATTATTTTATTTGAAGGGCATTTTTTTTCGTTAAGAATTAAATTTGCTCATCAGTAGAGTTTTTTTTTGTTTCATTTATAATTTACTTTGCTCGTCAATAGAGTCACTTTAAATTCAAATCTAAATTTAATTGCTCGTCTGTAGAGTCCCGTTTTCGTTTAAAATCTAATTTAGTCTAGATTTGGAAAAAGTTCAAAATTTGCAAAATATTTCAAAATATAAGAAATTTATGTTTTTTTTCAAAAAGTTTAAAATTTAGTTTTTTCAAAAATCTAATTTTTTAGCAGCTCAAAATAAATTCAATCTTTTTTAAAAAAAATACTTTTGGTTCGGGAAGTTCTAGCAATTAGCCTTAAGGCACGATGCCATACACCACTAGCTTTTTATCAACTTGTATTGATTATTCACAAGCACCAAAAAAATTGTGCAACTTGCCTTAAGGCATAATGAATGTATCTTGTCAGTTGAGAACTTTTTCTCGACAATTTGTATGAAAAAAATCTCAAAAATATTCTTCTTTTGTGAAATGCAAATTATTGAGAGATTTTTGTCAGATTGTTTCAGATTTTTGAGTTGATAGCAATGGGGGAGGTGTGTAGCGATTATTAGAGGAGTTTGTGATATATATTTATATATATATAATATACATACACATACACACATAATTTTAGGGATCGGATATAAATTCACGCCGTTTTGAATTCGGTGGTCACTAGCACGATTCTTCCTTTATACAAAATCATTTCGGCGTGTGATTTGCAGATTTGCAGAAGAGATTTTCTCCAATATATACATATATACATTTATATATATATATATAATAGATATATATATATATATATATATATACAAATATTTCCAACCCCAAAGGGGTTGAAAGTGATTCTGAATGACCGCACATTTCGGCATCAGCAGCATTCAAAAGCGACAAAATGGATATTATATGTCACAGGCGAATGAATAATTTCCATTCCGAGATGAAATATCACATACACTTACTCATACTACAGTATGTATGCCCACTGTACTATCTGTAGTACAACATCGTAAAAAAATTCAAACTGTTAATATATATATAAAGAAAATCAAATGTCATATCTTTGTAATAAAAAATGCACAAGAGAGTCGCGTCGATGTCGATTCGAATTGCTTCGTACTATATGCAGTACAGTGGGTCAAAATGTTCCAAAAGTGAAAATGCATGTTGGGTATCAAATGAAAGTCTCGACGAGCACTTTACGAATATCATGGTTATGGACTTGAAAACACTAAGGTTCCTACCCTCAGGAAATAAATGCACTGAATTAAATGTCTATATTTGGTAACGATTTTAAGGTATGCCGAGTTGCTGCAAGGATTTGGTGCATTAGAGAACATTATAGCTTATTTATTTTTGTACGAATTCACCAAATATTTCATTCATTTAAACAAACGGTTTAAAAGTTACAAGAGTTTGAATAAATAAATGCACAAAACGAGTCGAGTCGATGTCGATTCGATGTCATTTCGAATCGCTTCGTACTATATGCAGTACAGTGGGTCAAAATGTTCCAAAAAGTGAAAATGCATGTGGGGTATCAAATGAAGGTCTCCACGAGCACTTTACAAATATCATAGTTATAGACTAAAAAATCCATAGGGTTCCGTACCCTTTATATTTCACTTATCAACACTAATTCCCCAGCTTCAGCTCTGTTGAAATAATAGCGAGTTACTATAGGGTTTACAATATAGATAACATTTTAAATAATTCAATTTTAAACAAATTTGTCAAATACACTATTAACATTAATCGAACGATTTAAGAGATAGAAGTTGTTTCGTACTATTACAGACAGTGGGTCAAAATGTTCCAAAAAGTGAAATGCATGTGGGGTATCAAAGAAAGGTCTCGACGAGTTCTTTATGAATATCATGGTTATGGACCTTGAAAACACTAAGGTTCCGTACCCTCAGGAAATAAATGCACTGAATTAAATGTCTATATTTGATAACGATTTTAAGGTATGCCGAGTTGCTGCAAGGATTGGTGCATTAGAAAACATTATAGCTTATTTATTTTTGTACAAATTCACCGAATATTTCATATATTTAAACAAACGGTTTAAAATTACAAGAGTTTGAATAAATAAATGCACAAACGAGTCGAGTCGATGTCGATTCGATGTCATTTCGAATCGCTTCGTACTATATGCAGTTACAGTGGGTCAAAATGTTCCAAAAAGTGAAAATGCATGTTGGGTATCAAATGAAAGGTCTCGACGAGCACTTACGAATATCATGGTTATGGACCTTGAAAACACTTAAGGTTCCGTACCCTCAGGAAATAAATGCACTGAATTAAATGTCTATATTTGATAACGATTTTAAGGTATGCCGAGTTGCTGCAAGGATTTGGTGCATTAGAAAACATTATAGCTTATTTATTTTTGTACAAATTCACCGAATATTTCATTCATTTTAAACAAACGGTTTAAAAGTTACAAGAGTTTGAATAAATAAATGCACAAACGAGTCGAGTCGATGTCAATTCGATGTCATTTCGAATCGCTTCGTACTATATGCAGTACAGTGGGTCAAAATGTTCCAAAAAGTGAAAATGCATGTGGGGTATCAAATGAAAGGTCTCCACGAGCACTTTACAAATATCATAGTTATAGACCTAAAAAATCCATAGGGTTCCGTACCCTTTATATTTCACTGTTATCAACACTAATTCCCCAGCTTCAGCTCTGTTTGAAATAATAGCGAGTTACTATAGGGTGTTACAATATTAGATAACATTTTAAATAATTCAATTTTAAACAAATTTGTCAAATACACTATTAACATTAACGAACGATTTAAGAGATAGAAGTTGTTTCGTACTATATACAGTACAGTGGGTCAAAATGTTCCAAAAAGTGAAAATGCATGTGGGGTATCAAAAAGAAAGTCTCGACGAGTTCTTTATGAATATCATGGTATGGACCTTGAAAACACTAAGGTTCCGTACCCTCAGGAAATAAATGCACTGAATTAAATGTCTATATTTGATAACGATTTTAAGGTATGCCGAGTTGCTGCAAGGATTTGGTGCATTAGAGAACATTATAGTTATTTATTTTTGTACGAATTCACCAAATATTTCATTCATTTTAAACAAACGGTTTAAAAGTTATAAGAGTTTGAACTAAATAAATGCACAAACGAGTCGAGTCGATGTCGATTCGATGTCGCTTCGAATTGCTTCGTACTATATACAGTACAGGGGTAAAATGTTCCAAAAAGTGAAAATGCATGTTGGGTATCAAATGAAAGGTCTCGACGAGCACTTTACGAATATCATAGTTATAGACCTAAAAAACCCATAGGGTTCCGTACCCTTTATACAATATAACAAATACATGTCGTTTTTATAAATATTTATTAGAAAATTTCTACTGCGATTTTAGAGTGTATAAAATTGCTTCAGAATACTATGTTATTATGCAAAAATGTAAATTATAAAATTTGGAACAGTATTGTCTTATCCACATTTATACTATTAGAGTTGTTTTTATATAAACTATATAAAAAAAATAAATGCACTTTAATTAAATATCAATGTTTAAAAACGATTTTAAAGTTCACCGAGTTGTTGGTGTATTTGAAAACATTTAAACAATTTTATTTTAAACAAATTCACCAAATATTTCATTAATTTGGACAAAGGTTTAAAAGTTACAGGATATATAATATAATAAATAAATGCACCACTTGAGTCATACTATATACAGTACAGCGGGTCAAAAGACCCACAATGACATCATATGGCAAAAATGCATGTTGGGTATCAAATGAAAGTCTCGACGACACTTTACAATATCATTGTATTGACCTCAAAAACCCATAGGGTTCCGTACTCTTCAGATTTGACTGTTATCAACACTAATTTACCAGCTTCAGCTCTGTTTGAAATAATAGCGAGTGCTATAGGGTATTATGATATCACACAACATTTTAGATAATTCAGTTTCAAACAAATTTCCAAATACACTATTAACATTAATCAATTAACCAATTATGATAATTGTAGTATATTTGTAAATGGAATGGTTAAAACGTTATGAAAGAATTAGTCAAAGTGCATTTTGATGAAATTTATTTTTTTATTTCTTCAGAGTATACAGAGTTGCTGCTTGCTGTAGGTCTGTAGAGATACTGCTACACCGATCTGCAAAAGTATGTAAGTAATAAAGTCAATATAAAAAATTGCATGTATATGATTGTGTCTGATTTGTTCGATCCATTAATATTTTTTTAATGATACCCAAAATGCCTGAATAACGTGACGTCATAATTTAGTAAATATCATCTTAGTACCCCATAATGCCCACTCTACGATTTATAGTACCCCATTTATACTTAAAGTTAAATTTTAAAAGAAAAGAATTATTAACTTCCCGAAGGAGAAGTTTATGTTTTCATCAAAAAATCCGATTCGCTAATTTTATGTTTTCTCGGACGTTTCAAGCCCATTCTGAATCGAATGAGACCAAATTTGGAAAAAGTATGTGTGTGTGTGGGTGTGTGTGTATGTGTGTGTGTGCGTGTGCACCAACAGATTTTTGCCGTAAATCGCCGTTTTCTCAAAAACGGCTGGACCGATTTCAAAAATTTAAAAGCCATTCGATGTATTCGATGAGGACTATTGTTTGGCAGGTTTGTGCGACGATCGGCCAAACCGTTCTTCGTAAATAGCAGAGAAGTGAAAACTCTTTCGTTCACGTTTTAGCCCGCAGTTATGAATCGATTTTGAAAATTCAAAAAACCGTTCGGAAGATATTGGTTGGGAATCGTGCTGATTAGTTTTTGGTAGAAATCAAAAACTGTTCGAAAGATATTAGTTGGGAATGGTACTGATTATTTTAGGTGAAAATCTACGAGCCGTTTCTTGTAATTAACTGTTGAAAAAAAATTTAAGCCGATTTTCATGGAATTTTTTGGCGATATACATCATGGTCTTATAGAACTTACTGAATATTATGGCCTTACGACAAGTAGTTTAATTTTAAAAATTCGTCAAACTTTGCTAAAATTATATCGTTTTTTAACTTCCCGAAGGAGAAGTTTATGTTTTCATAAAAAAATCCGATTCGCTAATTTTATGTTTTCTCGACGTTTCAAGCCATTCTGAATCGAATGAGACCAAATTTGGAAAAAGTATGTGTGTGGTGTGTGTGTGTGTGTATGTGAACAGATTTTTTGCCGTAAATCGACGTTTTCTCAAAAATGACTGGACCGATTTTAAAAATTTAAAAGCCATTCGATGTATCCGATGAGGACTAGCGTTTATCAATTTTGCGCGACGATCAGCCAAGCCGTTTCTTTGTAAATAGCAGAAAGTGAAAA
>NW_020538040.1:959621-971781 GCF_003426905.1 Ctenocephalides felis | reverse complement strand
TTTTTTAAAAAAATACTTTTTGGTTCGGGAAGTTCTAGCAATTAGCCTTAAGGCACGATGCCATACCACTCAAGCTTTTTATCAAACTGTATTGATTATTCACAAGCACCAAAAAAATTGTGCAACTTGCCTTAAGGCATAATGAATGTATCTTGTCAGTTGAGAACTTTTTCTCGACAATTTGTATGAAAAAAATCTCAAAAATATTCTTCTTTTGTGAAATGCAAATTATTGAGAGATTTTTGTTCAGATTGTTCAGATTTTGAGTTGATAGCAAATGGGGGAGGTGTGTAGCGATTATTAGAGGAGTTTGTGATATATATTTATATTATATATATATATACACATACACACATAATTTTAGGGATCGGATATAAATTCCGCCGTTTTGAATTCGGTGGTCAACTAGCACGATTCTTCCTTTATACAAAAATCATTTCGGCGTGTGATTTGCAGATTTGCAGAGAGATTTTCTCCAATATATACATATATACATTTACATATATATATATATATATCTATATATATATATATATATACAAATATTTTCCAACCCCAAAGGGGTTGAAAGTGATTCTGAATGACCGCACATTTCGGCATTCAGCAGCATTCAAAAGCGACAAAATGGATATTATATGTCACAGGCGAATGAATAATTTCCATTCCGAAGATGAAATATCACATACACTTACTCATACTACAGTATGTATGCCCACTGTACTATCTGTAGTACAACATCGTAAAAAATTCAAACTGTTAATATATATATAAACAAATCAAATGTCATATCTTTGTAATAAAAAATGCACAAGAGAGTCGCGTCGATGTCGATTCGAATTGCTTCGTACTATATGCAGTACAGTGGGTCAAAATGTTCCAAAAAGTGAAAATGCATGTTGGGTATCAAATGAAAGGTCTCGACGAGCACTTTACGAATATCATGGTTATGGACCTTGAAAACACTTAAGGTTCCGTACCCTCAGGAAATAAATGCACTGAATTAAATGTCTATATTTGATAACGATTTTAAGGTATGCCGAGTTGCTGCAAGGATTTGGTGCATTAGAAAACATTATAGCTTATTTATTTTTGTACAAATTCACCGAATATTTCATTCATTTTAAACAAACGGTTTGAAAGTTACAAGAGTTTGAATAATAAATGCACAAACGAGTCGAGTCGATGTCGATTCGATGTCATTTCGAATCGCTTCGTACTATATGCAGTACAGTGGGTCAAATGTTCCAAAAAGTGAAAATGCATGTTGGGTATCAAATGAAGGTCTCGACGAGCACTTTACGAATATCATAGTTATAGACCTTAAAAACCCATAGGGTTCCGTACCCTTTATACAATATAACAAATACATGTCGTTTTTATAAATATTTATTAGAAAATTTCTACTGCGATTTTAGAGTGTATAAAATTTGCTTCAGAATACTATGTTATTATGCAAAAATGTAAATTATAAAATTTGGAACAGTATTGTCTTATACCACATTTATACTATTAGAGTTGTTTTTATATAAACTATATAAAAAAAATAAATGCACTTTAATTAAATATCAATGTTTAATAACGATTTTAAAGTTCACACGAGTTGTTGGTGTATTTGAAAACATTTAAACAATTTTATTTTAAACAAATTCACCAAATATTCATTAATTTTGGACAAACGGTTTAAAAGTTACAGGATATATAATATAATAAATAAATGCACCACTTGAGTCATACTATATACAGTACAGCGGGTCAAAAGGACCCACAATGACATCATATGGCAAAAATGTATGTTGGGTATCAAATGAAAAGTCTCGACGAGCACTTTACAAATATCATTGTTATTGACCTCAAAAACCCATAGGGTTCCGTACCCTTCATATTTGACTGTTATCAACACTAATTTACCAGCTTCAGCTCTGTTTGAAATAATAGCGAGTTGCTATAGGGTATTATGATATCACACAACATTTTAGATAATTCAGTTTCAAACAAATTTTCCAAATACACTATTAACATTAATCAAATTAACCAATTATGATAATTTGTAGTATATTTGTAAATGGAATGGTTAAAACGTTATGAAAGAATTTAGTCAAAGTGCATTTTGATGAAATTTATTTTTTTATTTCTTTCAGAGTATACCGAGTTGCTGCTTGCTGTAGGTCTGTAGAGATACTGCTACACCGATCTGCAAAAGTATGTAAGTAATAAAGTCAATATAAAAATTGCATGTATATGATTGTGTCTGATTTGTTCGATCCATTAATAATTTTTTAATGATACCCAAAATGCCCTGAATAACGTGACGTCATAATTTTAGTAAATATCATCTTAGTACCCCATAATGCCCACTCTACGATTTATAGTACCCCATTTATACTTAAAGTTAAATTTTTTAAAAGAAAAGAATTATTAACTTCCCGAAGGAGAAGTTTATGTTTTCATCAAAAAATCCGATTCGCTAATTTTATGTTTTCTCGACGTTTCAAGCCATTCTGAATCGAATGAGACCAAATTTGGAAAAAGTATGTGTGTGTGTGTGTGCGTGTGCACCAACAGATTTTTTGCCGTAAATCGCCGTTTTCTCAAAAACGGCTGGACCGATTTCAAAAATTTAAAAGCCATTCGATGTATCTCGATGAGGACTATTGTTTGGCAGTTTTGTGCGACGATCGGCCAAACCGTTTCTTCGTAAATAGCAGAGAAGTGAAAACTCTTTCGTTCACGTTTTAGCCCGCAGTTATGAATCGATTTTGAAATTCAAAAACCGTTCGGAAGATATTGGTTGGGAATCGTGCTGATTAGTTTTTGGTAGAGATCGGCCGGGCCGTTTTCTTGTAATAAAGTTTTTAAAAAAAAAATTTCGACGATTTTATGATTATTTTTTTGACGGTAGATACCATAGTCTTCTATATCATACTAAAATATTACGGCCCTACGACAACTGGTTCAGCTTTAAAAATTCGTCAAAGTTTGCAAAAATTGGTATCGTTTTTTTGGCATTTGTCAAAATTAGACCTTTGATCGACGTTTTCTCAAAAACGCCTGAGCCGATTTTAGAAATTTAAAAGCTATTTGATGTATTTTGGTGAGGACTATCATTTGTCAGTTTTGTGTGACGATCTGCCAAGCCGTTTCTTTGCAATTTGAAAAAAAGTGTTAAACTTCTCGTCCACATTTAAGCTCATCCTACCGAACCGATTTTAAAAAATCAAAACTGTTCGAAAGATATTAGGTTGGGAATGATACTGATTAGTTTTAGGTGAAAATCTACCGAGCCGTTTTCTTGTAATTAACTGTTGAAAAAAAATTTAAGCCGATTTTCATGGAACTTTTTTTGGCGATATACATCATGGTCTTATAGAACTTACTGAAATATTATGGCCTTACGACAAGTAGTTTAATTTTAAAAATTCGTCAAACTTTGCTAAAATTATTATCGTTTTTTAACTTCCCGAAGGAGAAGTTTATGTTTTCATAAAAAAATCCGATTCGCTAATTTTATGTTTTCTCGACGTTTCAAGCCATTCTGAATCGAATGAGACCAAATTTGGAAAAAGTATGTGTGTGTGTGTGTGTGTATGTGAACAGATTTTTTGCCGTAAATCGACGTTTTCTCAAAAATGACTGGACCGATTTTAAAAATTTAAAAGCCATTCGATGTATCTCGATGAGGACTAGCGTTTATCAATTTTGCGCGACGATCAGCCAAGCCGTTTCTTTGTAAATAGCAGAAAAGTGAAAAATTTTTCGTCCACGTTTTAGCCCGCAGTTGTGAATCGATCTTGAAAATTCAAAAACCGTTCGAAAGATATTGGTTGGGAATCGTGCTGATTAGTTTTTGGTAGAGATCGGCCGAGCCGTTTTCTTGCAATAAAGTGTTAAAAAATTTTTTTTCGACGATTTTGATGATTATTTTTTTGACGGTAGATACCATAGTCTTCTAGATCATACTAAAATATTACGGCCCTACGACAATTGGTTTAGCTTTAAAAATTCGTCAAAGTTAGTATCGTTCTTTTGGCATTTGTCAAAATTAGACCTTTCATCGACGATTGCTCAAAAACGCCTGAACCGATTTCAGAAATTTAAAAACCATTTGATGTGTCTCAATGAGGAATATCGCTCGTCACTTTTGTGCGACGATCGGCCGAGCCGTTTCTTTAAAATTTGGAAAAAAGTGTTAAACTTCTCGTCCACATTTAAGCTCATCCTACCGAACCGATTTTAAAAAATCAAAAACTGTTCGAAAGATATTAGTTGGGAATGGTACTGATTAGTTTTAGGTGAAAATCTACCGAGCCGTTTTCTTGTAATTAACTGTTGAAAAAAAAAGTTAAGACGATGTTTATGGAACTTTTTTTGGCGATATATACCATGGTCTTAAAGAACTTACTGAATTATTACGGCCTTACGACAAGTATTTTAAAAATTCATCAAAGTTTGTGATGAGTAGTTTTTTGACGTTTGTTAAAATTAAACTTAGACGATTCACTTGGTATAACGATAGAGTACTTGGTCTGAATAAACGTAATAAATCATTAAAGTCCTACGGAAGCTGGTTCAATTAAAAAATATTGATTTTGAAATTTGCTTTTAGAAAATACTCCAATTAACGTGTTTGTTGGTTTTCAATTATGTGTAATAAATCCACTCGGAATACTTTTAATGACTCATAAATTAATTTATTTTTTATTGATTAAGTCGATTATTTAAACATATCGGGAAGTTCATGTAACTTGCCTCCAGGCTAAATACCAAACCAACTAGTTTTTTACATTCGTTAATCGTGCCCAAAATTTTGTATTGTTTATTAAAAAATATGAAATTTATTAACGTTTCTGAGACTGCAATTTATCTCACCATCAGTACATTTCATAAATTTGTTGATAATTTATTTTGAATCACAATTATACTCACTAAATTGTCTAAAATCTACAAACGTTTTACGAGAAAAATGTTCTTGGGTGTTTGGGAACAATTTTGAAGTATACTGAGTTGCTGTAGGGCTTTGGTGTGTTAGAAAACTTTATAGCTTATCGATTTTTGAACAAATTTGTCGAATATTTCATCAAAATTGAATGAACCGTTCAGAAGTTACAACAGATACTATAAAAAATGCACCGCGCATGTTGAGATTGTGACGTACTATATATAGTACAGCGGGTCAAAAAGACCCTTAGTGAAGTTATATGGTGAAAATGCATGTGGGGTTTCAAATGAAAGGTCTCGACGAGTACTTTATGAATATCGTACTTATGGGCCTCAAAAAGTAGGGTTTTGTACCCTATAGGTTGTCCAAGTATTAAAGATTTATATTTCATTTTGTTTGTAAATTTTAATATTTAGGAATTTCAGTTTTTAGGTATTTAATTTTAAACTAGTGGGGTGGGTGGCATCGTGCCTTAAGGCAAATTGCTGGAACTTCCCGTACCGTAACGAAATGTTCGAGGAATACTGAATGTTTTCAAATAGATTATTATAAATATTGTAACATTGTCTAATATTTATAAGAATTATATAAACTGAATTGCAAAGTTGAAATTATTTGTTTCAACAAAAAACTAAAAAAAAAAAAAAAAAAAAATCGAACAAAAATTTTTTTTTCCAAAATCAATTATTTTGTTAAGACAAGCAGAAAGTTCTTTGAATCATTTAAATCGGATGCTTAGTTCTCTCAAAAACTGCCATTTTTTACATATTTAGCTCCGTATCTTCAAAATGGCTGGGCCTGCCTTTGCCAAAAACTAATAAACACTTCTCCCAATCATTACTAATTGAATGTTTTTTAGATGATTCAAATCGGATACTCCGTTCTCTCAAAAATTCGATTTCTATTTTCTGCACTCTTTGCACCGTATCTCCGAAACGGCTGGACCTGCCTTTGCCAAAAACTAATCAGCTCTTTTCCCTATCAATAGGAATCGAATGTTTTTTGAACCATTCAAATCGGTTGATCCGTGCGCCCTAAAACGTGACTGGAAATTTGTATCCACACATACATACACACACACACACACACACACACACACACATCCATTTTTTCTGAGGTATGCCAAAATGTTCAGAAACCTTCAAAACGTCGAGAAATGTTAAAATTTTCAATTCCGATTTTCGGCCCATTACAATAACTTACCCTACGGGAAGTTAATAATTTTGTCTTATACTACTGTCATACTAATCGTATAATTTAAGATCTACAGATGATATTAAAAATTCATGCGCTCGCTATAATTTTCTAAGCTTGATAACGATTTCAAAGTATACCGAGTTGCTGCAGGGGTTTGTTGTATTAGAAAACATTATACATAATTCATTTTTGAGCAATATTGTCGAATATTTCATCAAAATTGGACGAACCGTTTAGAAGTTACAAGAGTTTAAATAAATAAAAGCACCACTACTTAGCGAGTTAATTACTTGTTGTAATTGTACCGTATTATATATAGGACAGCGGGTCAAAAAGACCCTTGATGACGTCATGGGGTAAAAATGCATGTGGGGTATCAAATAAAAGGTCTTGACGAGTACTTTGCGAATATCATACTTATAGACTAGAAAAACTGTACTATAAATGGTACAGCTAGTTAATTTATATTGATCAAACGTGTTCGTGCTTTCTTTAAATATTTTTTTTACTTTTTTGTTATTAGTGTATACAGTCTATGCAGAACTTTATCAGTTTACTCGTCAGTAGTGTCTCTTTTTGATATCTGAACTCAAATATTTGTTTGCTCGTCAGTAGAGTCTTTTTTTAATATTTTAAATCGATATTTAGTTTGCTTGTCAGTAGAGTTCTTTTTTTATATTTTATTTCAATTTTGGCTTGCCCGTCAGTAGAGTCCTTTTTTGATATTTTATTTTTTTAGTTCATTCAGTAAAGTTTTTTTTGAAATCCTAGAAATTTAGTTAGCTTGCTCGTCAGTACAGTTCTTTTCTGATATTCCGAAAATTTAGTTAGTTTGCTCGTCAGTAGAGTCTTTTTTTAATATTCTAAATCGATATTTAGTTTGCTTGTCAGTAGAGTCCTTTTTTATATTTTATTTCAATTTTAGCTTGCCCGTCAGTAGAGTCCTTTTTTGATATTTTAATTTTTTAGTTTATTCAGTAAAGTTTTGTTTTGAAATCCTAGAAATTTAGTTAGCTTGCTCGTCAGTACAGTTCTTTTCTGATATTCCAAAAATTTAGTTAGTTTTCTTGCCAGTAGAGTTCATTTTTATACATTAACTATATATTTTGTTGGTTTGCTCGTCAGTAGAGTCCTTTCTTAATACTTTAAATCGACATTTAGTTTGCTCGACAATAGAGTCCTTTTTTATATTTTATCTCAAAATTTTGTTTTATCAGTTTAATATTCTAGAAATTTAGGTAATTTGCTTTTAATTTTGCCATCGTCAGTAGATCCCCTTTCAAATCTTTTGTTAATTTGCTCGTCTGTAGAGTCCTTTTTTGATATTTTATTTCAAACTAGTACATGTGGTTAAATCAAACTAATCAAAACGAGTTTGTGATTTTATATATTAAATATTTTATACACCTAATTATTAACAAGATATTTCCGTAGAACAGTAAACTGTAACTGTAAATTTAACTATAGAGTAAAATGTACAATCATCAGACGTTGTTGTAACACAATTATTATAGAAAAATAGCTTATTATATAAATAGCTATACTTACATACTTGTATTATGTTGTTGAGAATGTAAATAATAATTAATTATTAAAAATAAATTATATGTTCTAACTAAATGTGTCAGACAGTAACATAGCCATATTTTTCTTCAAATTCAATAAAAGTCATATAGAGACATTATCTTGCAAATTGGCATATACGTACCTAAAGCTTCATAAATACAAATCGTTTTTTAATGCCATATGTCACAATGGACGTATATATTCGTCTCTGTACGTAATTACTCGTCCACGTTAGATCGATGTTTCCACTTTCCTATTTCGTTCGCAGAATTGAGCAATTTGCAATTACAATAATTTTCCGATAAGTGACATATACGGAAAATGTACAAGTAGGCGAGAAAATATTTAATAAAATCACAAACTCGTTTTGATTAGTTTAAATTAACCAGCTGTACTATCTATAGTATAATTTTTAGAGTTTATAATTATGATATTCGTAAAGTGCTCGTCAAGACCTTTCATTTGATACCCCACATGCATTTTTACCATATGACGTCATCAAGGGTCGTTTTGACCCGCTGTACTGCATATAGTAAGACAACTAGTAATACTGTGCATTATATAGCTTGTAACTTTTAAACCGTTCGTTCAATTTGAATGATGTATTTGGCAAAATTGTGCAAAATTACATGATTTATAATGTTGTCTAATATTGCAATGCTCTAAAGCAACTTGCTTGACTTTAATATTACGAGAATTAGATTAGATTTAAGATTTTTGAGTGTGTACGGAACCTTATTGGTTTTTAGGGTTCATAAGTACGATATTCGTAAAGTGCTCGTCGAGACCTTTCATTTGATACCCCACATGCATTTTTACCATATGACGTCATCAAGGGTCTTTTTGACCCGCTGTACTATATATAGTACGTCGCAATCACTACATGTAATTAACTCGCTGAGTAGTGGTGCATTTATTTATTCAAACTCTTGTAACTTTTGAACCGTTTGTCCAATTTTAATGAAATATTCGACAAATTTGTTTAAAAATAAATTATGTGTAACATTTTCTAATACACCAAAACCCTTAAGCAACTCGGTATACTTCAAAATTGTTCTCAAACATCTAGGTGTGTTTATTTTTCATAAGGTTTACAAACCAGGTATAATTGTCGTCCAAATTAATTTTTCAAAATTTATTGATGATGGCATAAATCATAGCTCGAAACGACTCTAAACAAAACCAGATTTTTTTACTTCGTAACATTTCTCTGAAAGACATTCGAATCAATGAACTCTACTAACGAGCAAATTCAAATTTTGCAAAGTGATGAAGTGTTCATTAATGTATTGATCTCTAGGGATCAGAAATAAGGACTCTAGAGAAAGAAACACCAATAAGGAGTGAACTAAAATATGAGTGAGAAAAGTCTAAAAAAAGGACTCTACTGACGAGCAAACTAGATATGGATCTATAATTTCAAAAAGGGACACTACTGACGAGCAAATTTATTATCGATCTAAACTATTAAAAAGGGACTCTACTGACGAGCAAACTAAATAGGGATCTATAATTAAAGTGGAACTCTACTGACGAGCAAAGTAAATATCTAAAAATTAGAAAGGAGATTCTACTGACGAGCAAATTAAATTTCGACTTGGAAGATGAAAAAAGGGACTCTACTGACTAACAAAACAAATCTCTAGATGAAATATTAACTAGTGGGGTGGGTGCATCGTGCCTTAAGGCAAATTGCTGGAACTTCCCGTACCGTAACGAAATGTTCGAGGAATACTGAATGTTTTCAAATAGATTATTATAAATATTGTAACATTGTCTAATATTTATAAGAATTATATAAACTGAATTGCAAAGTTGAAATTATTTGTTTCAAACAAAAAACTAAAAAAAAAAAAAAAAAAAAAAATCGACAAAAAATTTTTTTTTCCAAATCAATTATTTTGTTAAGACAAGCAGAAAGTTCTTTGAATCATTTAAATCGGACGCTTAGTTCTCTCAAAAACTGCCATTTTTTACATATTTAGCTCCGTATCTTCAAAATGGCTGGGCCTGCCTTTGCCAAAAACTAATAAACACTTCTCCCAATCATTACTAATTGAATGTTTTTTAGATGATTCAAATCGGATACTCCGTTCTCTCAAAAATTCGATTTCTATTTTCTGCACTCTTTGCACCGTATCTCCGAAACGGCTGGACCTGCCTTTGCCAAAAACTAATCAGCTCTTTTCCCTATCAATAGGAATCGAATGTTTTTTGAACCATTCAAATCGGTTGATCCGTGCGCCCTAAAACGTGACTGGAAATTTGTATCCACACATACATACACACACACACACACACACACACACACACACACACACACACACACACATCCATTTTTTCTGAGGTATGCCAAAATGTTCAGAAACCTTCAAAACGTCGAGAAATGTTAAATTTTCAATTCCGATTTTCGGCCCATTACAATAACTTACCCTACGGGAAGTTAAAAAAGGAACTCTACTGACGAGCAAACTTAATATCGATCTGGAAGATAAAAAAGGGACTTTACTGACGGGAAAATAAAATATAGATCTGGAAAGTAAAAAAGGGACTCTACTGACGTGCAAATTAAATTTCGACTTAGAGGATAAAAAAGGGGACTCAACTGACGAGCAAAATAAATTTCGACTTGGAAGATAAAAAGGGAACTCTACTGACTAACAAAGTAAATCCGTAGATAAAATATAAAAAAGAGACTCTACTGACGAGCAAAATAAATATTGGAACATAAAAAAGAGATTCTACTGACGATAAAATTAAATATCGATCTAGAATGTTTAGAAAAGGGACTTTACTGAGGAGCAAACTACATATCGAAAAATAGAGAAGGGACTCTACTGGCGAGCAAATTAAATTACGATTTGGAAGCTAAAAAAGGGACTCTACTGACGAGCAAATTAAATCTCTAGATGAAATATTAAAAAGGGTCTGTACTGACAAGCAAACTGAAATCAGAGCAATTTTATTTCGATTGGATTTTTATACTATATATATTTAATACATCAGGTTTAGTGTTGTGTGCATTTAAATCAACAATTTTCGATCCTATCGAATACAAAAATAATTAGCCGACAGTTTAAAAGTGTTATTTTGTAATCGCCATTTCATTTATTTTTGTTAAAAGTTTATTACAAACTGAGCGGTTATTAAAATCCTCTAAAAATAAATAAAAAATGAAATAAAACAGCAGCGCCGGTATTAATTACTCTGTCAAATGCATATAGTTGCGGAATTGATTGAAAAATCGAACAAAGTTTCGAAACTTATCATGCAAATTGACGTAACAAAAACATATATATATATATATATAATACATATATATATATATATATATATAATATATATATATATAAAACCACACACACAATTATATAAGTAACTATGGTTAAAGTAAAAAATTTTTTTAGAGTCCATGTCAATTATTACATGAAAAAATTATTATATATCTTTTTTTATTTTCCATAAAATATTTTTGCAATTTTGGATTAAAAGTTGAAAAAATTACACAGACTAAGCACAGTCTAAGCGCCACTCTGGTACAAATGTTTACCCAAGTGCGTTTAGACAGTTTATGTAATGGAGCACTCTTCCAATTTTGTGAAAAGTATTGAAAAATGTGAAAATGGCGCCAAGCTAAGCCCAGTATAAGTGAATATGTCACACAGAATTATTTGCAAATGCGTTTAGACTGTGACTATAAGGGAGCACTTTTTAAATTTTTTGTAAATTATGCAATTTTTTTTTTTGAAATTGAAATCAAAATTAAATCACAAATGACGATTTGTAATGTTCCGGAGACAAATTGATTTATGATTTACATTTGATTTGCTCAGATATAACAAACAAGATAGCAAAAATAATGAAACAATTACAGTATTTGTTGGAATAAATATTTGAAAACGTTTAAAATTTCTTGAATATTTTATTACGGCATGGGAAGTTCCAGCAATTTTTTTAAGGCACGATGCCATACACCACTATTCCAGTTTTTGTTGTCAGTTTGGTTTTTTTTTCTTAGAATCATTGTCTCTGATCCATAAAAGCCATACTCTATAGATTTATGTATTAGTTTATGCTGCTTGTCAGTAGAGTCCTTTTCTTTATATTAGAGTTTCAGTTTCCTCGTCAGTAGATTTTCTTCTTGATAATATATATAAATATTTTTTTTGCTTGTCAGTAAAATCATATTAGATAAATTGTTTACGTTATATATAAAAAATATTTTGTTAGACAGTAGAGTCACTTCTTATATTACATATAAAAGTTTGTTTTGGTCGTCAGTACAGTCCCTTTCTTAATATTTATTTCAAATATTTTGTTTGCTCGTCAGTAGAGTCCTTTCATGATATTTTAGATCGACATTTTGTTTGCTCGTTAGTAGAGTCCCGTTCCTGATTTTCTATCTAGATTTATAATTTGCTTGTAATTAGAATCCTTTTTCTAATTTTCCATCTAGATATT
>NW_020538040.1:933384-958621 GCF_003426905.1 Ctenocephalides felis | reverse complement strand
ATAGAGACATTATCTTACAAATTGGCATATACGTACCTATAGCTTCATAAAACAAATCGTTTTTAATGCCATATGTCACAATGGACGTATATATTCGTCTCCGTACGTAATTACTCGTCCACGTTAGATCGATGTTTCCACTTTCCTATTTTGTTCGCAGAATTGAGCAATTTACAATTACGATAATTTTACGATAAGTGACATATACGGAAAATGTACAAAAGTCGAATTCTAAGCTCTACTGATAAACAAACTAATAAAATTCTACTTTATGACAAAAAAAACTTTATACTGATAAGCAGGCGAGAAAATATTTAATGAAATCACAAACTTGTTTTGATTGGTTAAAATTAACCAGTTGTACTATTTATAGTACAGTTTTTAGAGTCCGTAACTATGATATTCGTAAAGTGCTCGTCGAGACCTTTCATTTGATACCCCACATGCATTTTTACCATATGACGTCATCAAGGGTCTTTTTGACCCGCTGTACTACATATAGTAAGACAATTAGTAGTACTGTGCATTATATGGCTTATAACTTTTAAACCGTTCGACCAATTTGAATGATGTATTTGGCGAAATTGTGCAAAATTACATGATTTATAATGTTGTCTAATATTGCAATTCTCTAAAGCAATTTGCTGGACTTTAATATTACAAGAATTAGATTAGATTTAAGATTTTTGAATGTGTACGGAACTTTATTAGTTTTTAGGGTTTATGAGTATGATATTCGTAATGTGCTCGTCGAGACCTTTCATTTGATACCCCACATGCATTTTTACCATATGACGTCATTAAGGGTCTTTTTGACCCGCTGCACTATATATAGTACGTCGCAATCACACCAAGTAATTAACTCGCTAAGTAGTGGTGCATTTATTTATTCAAACTCTTGTAACTTTTGAACCGTTTGTCCAATTGTATCGAAATATTCGACAAATTTGTTTAAAAATAAATTTTATGTAATATTTTCTAATACACTGAAACCCTAGAGCAACTCGGTGTCTTCTGAAATCGTTCTCAAACATAGGATATTAATTGGAGTACCTTTATTTTTCATATTCTCTGTATAAGACAATTGTGTTACAAAACAAAATTGATCAGAATTGAATACCCAAGAACTCTCATAAACAAAAACAAAACAACAAAAAGGACATAATTATTAAAATTTCTCGAAAAAATCAAAAATAAACTTTCATACTTTGACAACCCTATAGTTTTTTAGGGTTCATAACTACGGTTTATTCGTAAAGTGCTCGTTAAACCTTTCATTTGATACCCAACATGCATTTTTACCCTGTGACGTCATTAGGTCCTATTTGACCCCGCTGTACTATATATAGTACGTCGCAATCACAACAAGTGATTAACTCGCTATGTAGTGTGCATTTATTTATTCAAACTCTTGTAACTTTTGAACCGTTTGTCCAATTGTATTGAAATATTCGACAAATTTGTTCAGAAATAATTGTGTAATCTTTTCTAATACACCTAAACCCTACAGCACCTCGTTATACTTAAAAATTGTTCTCAAACATCTAGGTGTGTATATTTTTCATATGGTTTACAAACAGGCATATTGTGGTCCAATTAAATTAACAAATTTTCAAATTTATTAATGATGGCACAAATCATAGTTCGAAACGACTCTAAACAAAATCAGATTTTTTTACTTCGTAACATTTCTCTAAAAGACATTCGAATCAAAGAACTCTACTAACGAGCAAATTCAAATTTTGCAAAGTGATGAAGTGTTCATTAATAGTATTGCTCTCTAGGGATCAGAAATAAGGACTCTAGAGAAAGAAACACCATAAGGAGTGAACTAAAATATGAGTGAGAAAAGTCTAAAAAAAGGACTCTACTGACGAGCAAACTAGATATGGATCTATAATTTCAAAAAGGGACTCTACTGACGAGCAAATTTATTATCGATCTAAACTATTAAAAAGGGACTCTACTGACGAGCAAACTAAATAGAGATCTATAATTAAAAAGAAACTCTACTGACGAGCAAAGTAAATATCTAAAAATTAGAAAGGAGTTTCTACTGACGAGCAAATTAAATTTCGACTTGGAAGATGAAAAAAGGGACTCTACTGACTAACAAAACAAATCTCTAGATAAAACATTAAAAAAAGGAACTCTACTGACGAGCAAACTTAATATCGATCTGGAAGATAAAAAAGGGACTTTACTGTCGGAAAAATAAAATATAGATCTGGAAAGTAAAAAAGGGACTCTACTGACGTGCAAATTAAATTTCGACTTAGAGGATAAAAAGGGGACTCTACTGACTAGCAAATTAAATCTCTAGATAAAAAATTAGAAAGGGACTCTACTGACTAACAAAATAAATCTCTAGATAAAAAATTAGAAAGGGACTCTACTGACTAACAAAATAAATCTCTAGATAAAAAATTAGAAAGGGACTCTACTGACTAACAAAATAAATCTCTAGATAAAAAATTAGAAAGGGACTCTACTGACGAGCGAACTAAATATCGAAAAATAGAAAACGGACTCTACTAACGAGCAAATTAAATATCGATCTAGAAAATTTAAAAGGGGGCTCTATTGACGAGCAAAATAAATATTGGAACATAAAAAAGAGATTCTACTGACGATAAAATTAAATATCGATCTAGAATGTTTAGAAAAGGGACTTTACTGAGGAGCAAACTACATATCGAAAAATAGAGAAGGGACTCTACTGGCGAGCAAATTAAATTACGATTTGGAAGATAAAAAAAGGGACTCTACTGACGAGCAAATTAAATCTCTAGATGAAATATTTAAAAAGGGACTCTACTGACGAGCATCATAAATATCAAGTTAAAATATAAAAAAGGGACTCTACTGACAAGCAAATTAAATTTCGACTTAGAGGATAAAAAATTGACTCTACTTGGGAGCAAAATAAATATCTAGATGGAAAATTAGAAAAGGGGCTCTACTGACGAGCAAATTAAATATTGATCTAGTATACTTAGAAAAGAGACTCTACTGACAAGCAAATTAAATTTCGACTTAGAGGATAAAAAATGGACTCTACTTGGGAGCAAAATAAATATCTAGATGGAAAATTAGAAAAGGGGCTCTACTGACGAGCAAATTAAATATTGATCTAGTATACTTAGAAAAGAGACTCTACTGACAAGCAAATTAAATTTCGACTTAGAGGATAAAAAATGGACTCTACTTGGGAGCAAATAATATCTAGATGGAAAATTAGACAAAGGGAGTCTACTGACGAGCAAATTAAATATCGATCTAGAATATTTAGAAAAGGGACTCTACTGACGAGCAAAATAAATATCAAGTTAAAATATAAAAAAGAGACTCTACTGACAAGCAAATTAAATTTCGACTTGGAGGATAAAAAATGGACTCTACTTGGGAGCAAAATAAATATCTAGATGGAAAATTAGACAAAGGGAGTCTACTGACGAGCAAATTAAATATCGATCTAGAATATTTAGAAAAGGGACTCTACTGACGAGCAAATTAAATCTCTAGATGGAAAACTAGACAAAGGGAGTCTACTGACGAGCAAATTAAATATCTAGATAGAAAATCAGAAAAAAGGACTCTACTGACGAGCAAACTAAATATCTAGATTGAAAATTAGAAAAAGAATTCTACTTAAGAGCAAATTATTAATCTAAATAGAAAATGAGAAAAGGGACTCTACTGACGAGCAAACTGAAATCAGAGAAATTTTATTTCAATTTGATTTTTATACTATATTTAGTACACCGGATTTAGTGTTGTGTGCAGTCAACAATTTTCGATCCTATCGAATGCAAAAATAATTAGCCGACAGTTTAAAAGTGTTATTTTGTAATCGCCATTTTATTTTATTTTTGTTAAAAGTTTATTACAAACTGAACGGTTATTAAAATCCTCTAAAAAATAAATAAAAAATGAAATAAAACAGCAGCGTCGGTATTAATTACTCTGTCAAATGCATATAGTTGCGGAATTGATTGAAAATCGAACAAAGTTTCCAAACTTCATCATGCAAATTGACGTATCCAAACATACATACAAACAAAAACACATACACACACAAATACATAAACACATTTAATATTGGCAACTAATGATGACTTTTTGCTCGTCAGTAGAGTCCTTTTTTAATTTAAATCAAAATTCCCTTACCTCGTTAGTAGAGTCCTTTTCTTTACAAAATAATAACAATAATTAATACAATCATACAATCATTTTTATCTCCTGGAACAAATTAAGTTTGTTTTTAAATGGAGTCTATTTTTTATGTTTTTAGTCAGTAGAGTTCTTTTCCTAATATTTTAGATCAATTAATTATTGATATTCTAGATAGTTTTTTTGTTTGCTTGTCAGTAGCGTCTCATTTTAATATACTAAATAGATTTCTAGATTAATATTAATATTAATTTTGCTCGTCAGTAGAGTTCTTTTCTTAATATTTTAACTCAATAATTTGTTTGCTTATCAGTAGAGTCCCTTTTTTACATTCTAGATCGATATTAGTTTGTTCGTAAGTAGTGTTCTTTTTTTATCTCCAAAATCAAATTAATTTTGCTCTTCAGTAGAGTCTCTTTTTGATATTCTAGATTAATATTAATTCTGCTCGGCAGTAGAGTCCCTTAATTTATATTTCTTTGCCGTTAGTAAGGCTTTATTTTTTCTAATTGACTTGCTCGTCAGTAGTATTCTTTTTTATCCACTACGTTCCTAATTGATTTGCTTGTAAGTAGAGTCCTTTTTTGTAATCAATTTGCTCGTCGATAAAGTGTATTTCTGATCAGTAGTGTCCTTTTTTTTCTACGTTTATAATCAATTTTTGTTCTTTAGGTTTGTTATTAGTTTGCTCATCAGTAGAGTCCTATTTTTTCTTGGAGTTTGATAGATAATTTGCTCATTAGTAGAGTCTTATTTGACTTGAATTTGTTATTTATTTTGCTCGTCAGTAGAGTTAATTTTTAATATTCTAGATTACAAAATAAGTTGCTCGTCAGTAGAGTCCCTTCTTGATATTCTAGTTTGTTATTCAGTTTGCTCGTTAGTAGAGTTCCTTCTCTATTTTCTCAATCATTTCAGTAGAGTTTTTTTGAATTTCGGACGTCAGTAAAGTTCTTTTAATTTCTTGATCATTTTATAATTTGCTCTTCAGTAAAGTTTTTATTTTTTTTTTGACTATTTAATGATTTGCTCGTCAGTAGAGTCCTTTTTTTATTTTCTCGATAATTTAATATTTTCTTCGTCAGTAGAGTCCTTATTTTATTTTCTAGACTAATCAAAAGTTTGCTCGTCAGTAGAGTCCTTTTTTTATTTTTTCGATTATTTAAGAGTTTGCTCGTCAGTAGAGTCCCTTTTTTATTTTCTAAAATAATTAATAGTTATCTCGTCAGTAGAGTCAGTAAGGTCAATTTTTAAAAGTCAATTATAATCATTTGTTCGTCAGTAGAGTCCCTTTTTTATTCTATTATTCAATAATTTGCTTGTCAGTAGAGTCCCCTTTTGTATTTTTTCGACTAATTAATAAAATGCTTGTTAGTAGAATCCCTTTTTTAACTTCCCGTAGGGTAAGTTATAGTAATCGCAAAAAAATCGAAAATGAAAATTTTTGCATTTCTCGACGTTTCAAATGTTTCTGAATATTTTGGCATACCTTAGAAAAAATGGATGTATGTGTGTGTGTGTGTGTGTGTGTGTGTGTGTGTGCGTGCGTGTGTGTATGTATGTGCGGATACAAATTTTCGTCGACGATTTCGGGAACACCGATCAACCGATTTGAATAATTCAAAAAACATTCGACTCGTATTGATAAGGAGACGTGCTGATTAGTTTTTGGCGATGGCAGGTCTAGCCGTTCCGAAGATTCGGGGCAAAAAGTGCCGAAAACGGTAACTCAGTTTTTAAGAGAACGGAGCGTCCGATTTTAATAATTCAAAAAACATTTTACTTGTATTGACAAGGTGAAGAACCGATCAAATTTTCATAAAGGCAGGTCTAGCGGTTTCGGAGATCTAATAAAAAAAGTAAAAAAATGAGCCATTTAGCGGTCAAAAATGATCATTAGACATATGCACATCAAATTTTCAGATATTTTATAGAGATTTCAACAATAAGTATAATTTTGGTTTACATTCCTATGGGTTCCGTACCAATGTTTACGCGTTAGACGTCGACGTGGCGCTTACGCGGTTTGATATTTTGTCTTTATGCAGTTAAAGCAGTACATTTGCTTTCGAAAAAAGTTTAGATCTTTCAAAATATGTCAAAATAAAACAAACATTTTTTTTTCAAAAAAAAAAAAATTAAAAAAAAAAAATTAAAAAAAAATTTTTTTCAAAAAAAGTAATTTTTTGTCTAATTGTTTGTCAAAAATCTTATTTTTTCGAAGTAAATTTTTTTCAAAAATGTTAATCGTTTAAAAAAATAATAATTTTTGGTACGGGAAGTTCCAGCAATTTGCCTTAAGGCACGATGCCTTAATTGCCTTAAGACAGAATTCCACTTACAGCTAGTTTAATTTAAATCAAAATTCCTTTGGCTAAACTATTTAATAAATTGCTCGCCAGTAAAGTTTTTTTTTTTAAATTGTTGACGAATTAGTGAAATGCTTATTAATATAATGCAGTAGAGTCCCTTGTTTTAATTCTTAGATTATTCACTAATTTACTTGTCAGTAGAATCCCTTTTTATTATTTTCTAGATCATTTATTAATTTGCTTGCCAGCAGTATCAGTAAGGTCTCTTTTTGATTTTTTCGACTAAATAACAGTTTGCTTGTCAGTAGAGTCTTTTTTATTTAAATCAAAAATTCCCTTGGCTCGTCAGTAGAGTCCTTTCATTTTGCAAAACAATAACAATAATTAAAACAATCATATTTTCTTCGTCAGTAAAGTTCGGGTTTTGTTTTAAGCCCTAACAAGTGTGTGTGCGTGTATACTTTTATATGTGCGTACCGTGTGCGTGTGTACGCATGTGTGTGCGTACGTATGATTTTAAGATTTGAACTTTTATTTATTATATATAGTACGCACGTGTTTTAGACAGAGAGGGAAATATATACAACGGTGATGTTGTCTCGTTCACACTCTTGAAGTCGAATCATACTTATAGGGGAAACCGGGGTAGTAAAACATCAAAAATTAAAAAAAATATATTATTATTAAATTTGTCATAAAAGGCAGGTCCAGAATATGCGATTACATAACCTATAAACCTTTTATATATTATAAAAAATCGTAAAAAGTTTAATTTTTTTGCGCGGTACAAAAGCATTCTGTAAGAGCGTTCAAGCTCAAGACTAAAATACACGAAGGCATTGGTGCGTAGCAAATTTTTTGGTCATTTTTTCAAATTTTTTGTAGTAACTTGAAAACTAGTGAGAACGTCAAAATTTTGTCTGAGGGGCAAATATAGCTTATAAAATTATCTTTATTTTGTGCTAAGTGCATTTTTATGTTCCATGAGTATTTATATATGTAAATAATTTTTGAACTTAGTTAATCAAGCTTGAATAGTGTTTGAGTATCTAGTACATTTTTATACAAATTTTGTTGTAACTAAAAATTTTGTTGGAAATCAAAAATTTTGTCCAAGGAGAAAATGAAGCTAATAAAATTGTTCTTAATTGCTACTAACCACATTTTTACCTGAAAATGATATTTATTGTTTATTTTTTTTTTAATTTGAAAATTTGCTTTATTTGACTTAAATACATAGATTGATTTTTACATAAAGATACAAATTGTATACACTTATTCTGGGAATATCATTATAATTATACTATCATAATATAATATTGTTTGCATATATATATATATATATATATATATATATATATATATATATTTTTTTTTTTTTTTTTGAATAGTCTTGAATTTGATGTTGATATATATGTTTAATTTGAGTTTAATTTTTATTGATGTTACGCCCGAATATTAAACTCAAATTAAACATATATATATATATATATATATATATATATATATATATTTGTTTCAATTAACTTATATAAGTATGAAAAGAGCTATTAAAAACATACTGCCATCAAGGTTTATTGATTAAAATAATATTGAAACAAAATAAAATGATGTGAATATCTGCACCAGGATTAGTAATTTTTTTATTAATTGTTCTGAAACTTAAAAAAATTGATAAAACATTAAAATTTTGCTTTAGGCGTACGTATAGCTTATGTATGCCTTATATTTTTAGTAGTAAATTAATATTAAATTTTACTTTGTAAGTATATTTCTTGGTAAAACAAATTACCTTTGAATTCGTTTTACATTTGGAACATTTTTGTATAAATTGAGCTCTAACTCCAAAAATTTGTTAGAACTCTTAGTTATTGTCTTAGGGAAAAATGTTATCATAAAATTGTCATTCTTATCCTCTAAGAAATTTTTTATGCACGACAAGTATTTATAAATATAAACAAATACTGCATTCAAGTCAATCATTTTTGAATAACGTTTGACTATCTGGTGCATTTTTGTATAAATTGTACTGTAGCTCAAAAATTTTGTTAGAACTTTGAAAATTTGTCCTGAGAGAAAATATAGCTTATCAAATTATTTTTATTTTGTGCTAAGTGCAATTTTATATGCTATAAGTATTTATACATGTAAATAATTATTGAACTTATTTAATCAAGCTTGAATAGTGTTTGAGTATCTGTGCATCTGTATACAAATTGTGCTGTAGCTAAAAATTTTGTTAAAATTCAAAAATTTTGTCTTAGCAGAAACTATAGCTTATAAAATTATCTTTATTTTGTCTCTAGTGTATTTTTATGTGTCATGAGTATTTACAGGTTAAAATTAATATTCAATTTAAATAAATTAAAGAAAACTTTCAACCTGTTGTGAAACAATTTTTTACTAATTGAGTTGCAATTTCAAAAAATCATCAGAACTCTAATTTTTTGTCTTAGGTGAAAATAAAGTTTAAGAAATTATCTTTAAATTGGTCTAAGTACATTTTTATGTATAAATTACGTTTATGATTTTAAAATTAGTTAATACTTGTAATAATGTCTTGAATAGTTTTTGAGTATCTGTAAATTTTAGTACAGATTGTGTTGTAACTAAAAATTTTGTTAGAACTCTAAAAATTTTTGTTAGGAAGAAAAAACCTTATAAAATTGCTCTCAAATTGCTACTAACTGCATTTTTACTTGAAAGTCATATTTACTGTTTTAAATTAAAATTTAAATTAAACAATATGGAGTAAATATGTGCACTAGGTTAAATCTTAATTTTTTTTATTAATTGTTCTGTAACTTTAAAAGTTTGTAAGAACTTCAAAATTTTGCTTTAGGAAAAAATACAGCTTATAAAATTATCTTTAATTTTTACTAACTGCATATTTATGTATGCCTTATATTTTTAATGGTAAATTACTATTAAATTTAATTAAGTATATTTTTGGTAAAAGATAAATAACTATTGAATTTGTATTTTTCTTGATTATATTTGGGACATTTTTGTATAAATTGTGTTCTAACTCAAAAAATTTGTTAGAACTCTAAAATTTTATCTTACGAGAAAATTATCGTTAATAAATCATCTTTAATTTCTACTAATTACATTTTTCTATATTATTTAGATTTATTTGCAAAAAGAATTACAAATTGAATTTAATAATTATAACACGTATTTTCCTCGAGAAAAGGGACAATTTTCAAAAATTCATTAGAACTTTGAAATTCTTTCTTAATAGAAAATCAAACTTATAAAATTCTAGTTAGTTTTTTCTAATAACACTTTTGTGTAAGATAAGTATTTATACCTGAAAATAATAATTGAATTTAGTATTACTTTCAGAACATATTACGAATATATTTGGGACATTTTTTCAGAAATTGTGATGTACTCAAAAAAATTGTTAGAACCCTAAAAATTTGTCTTAGAAGAAAACATAACACATTAAATTATTTTTTCTCGTTACTAATTATATTTTTGTATACTATGTAGATTTATTTGCAAAAAAAATTACAAATTGAATTTAATAATTATAACTCGTATTTTCCTCGAGCAAATTTAGAATTTTTTTTAGAATTTGTGCTGTAACTCCAAAAATTTATTAGGACTCTAAAATTCTGTCTTAGTAGAAAATAAAGCTTTATAAATTTTCCTGAATTTCTGCTAATAACACTTTTGAGTATGACAACTATTTATACCTGAAAAAAATTATTGAATTTAGTAATATTCCAGAACATCTTACGAATATATTTGGGACACTTCTTTCAGAAATTTTGGTGTACTCAAAAAAATTGTTAGAACTCGAAAATTTTGTCTTAGAAGAAAATTAACCTTATTAAATAATCATTAATTTCTACTAATTACATTATAGTATACTATTAATATTTATATTCTAAAAAATTGCAAATTGCAATTAACAAGTCTATTTCTCTAGCACATTTAGGATATTTTTTTTGTAAATTGTGCTTGTAACTCCAAAATTTTGTTAGAACTCTGAAATTCTGTCTTAGGAGAAAATAAAGCTTAGTAAATTACTATTAATTTTTTCTAAGAACACTTTTGTGTAAGTGAAGATTTTATACATATAAACAATTATTGAATTAAGTAAATAATTCACGAATATAATTGGGACATCTTTTCAGAAATTGTGCTGTACTCCAAAAATTTGTTAGAACTCCAAAATTTTGTCTTCAGAGAAAACATAGGTTATACAATTATCTATGATTTTTGCTAACACAATTTTTATATATCTCTTATTTTTATACCAAAAAACTAACCTCAAAATCACACAACACCAATAAACCACCACAAATAATCTTTAACAACTTTTCTGACTATTTCTTTCCCCCAGTCTCCCCTACAACAGTATCATTTCAGGTTCTAGAGAGTGTGTGTGTATTTCCTATGTGTTTGTACACATTATACCGTTGTTTTGTATAGTAGCCTTATACGAGATTTTTTTTTTTCTTGATCGTTTTTTTCTATTTTGTACCGTGTAAAGAAAACACGAGGTTTTTTGTATGTGTTCGTTATGCGCGTTGGACAAGTGTCGTTGGACAGTGGCGGACAATTTTTATTGTGGAGGGGCCATTTTGGAATGGATTGAAAAACTTGATATAGAAAAAATGTTGAGGAAGGTTTGAGGTTTAATTTGGTGTATAAATGTGGGTGGGTACTGGTGTGTCTTGTTGGGGTAATTGACGGTTTAAATCTGTGATTGTTTAATGCACATTTTTTTTACGTTTTTGTGTATAACTCAAAAGTTTATTATTTTATTGTAATATAATATTAGACAAAATTGAAGCCTATAAAATTACATATAATTTGTTCATATATACCTTTTGCGTACGATTAAATTTGTTTAACAAAATTTACGTTTGAATTTTAAGTTTCACTATCACATACAACTCTGTTGTTTGAATTTTAACCAGGGACATTTTTTTTACTGTTTGAAGTATAACTCAGAAGTTTATTATTTTACTATAATACTATATTATATGAAATTAAAGCTTATTTAATCACCAAAAACTTGTCCTCATACAACTTTGGCCTACAACTATTTTTGTTTAACAAAACTCTCGTTCAAAGTTTGGCCTTCAATGCTTCGAATGCAAAGTGTGCATTTAGTATATATGTGGGCATGACCATAAATATATCCGTGTATGTCTTTGGATGGATATAAAACCTGGATATATACAACATGAAGCAAATACTAAAAGGAGAATAACAAAATTTAATGTGTATTGTAATATTATTTAATATTTTTCAATAAAAAAATTGTTAGGGTTGGTTAAATTCGGTTGATATGTAATTATTTGCAAGGTGCAGGAAAAATTTATTTTATATCGATATTTTTGTATATTTGTTTACAACACTATTTTTAGTTCTTAACTAATATATCATTGAAGTTTGTGTCAAAATTTCATTTCAATCGGTTCAGCAGTGTTTGCACAAATTTAGTTTAAAGTTCCAAAATTTTGTTAGTCTTGCCTAACTATAAAATCGTATACAATTTAAACAAGTGTAGTAGTTCAGAAAAAATGTAAGTTTGTTCAGCATTTTCATATATTTATTTACTAAACTATTTTTATCATTTAGTTAATATATCAGTAAAACTTGTGTTAAAATTTTATAACAATCGATCAAGTAGTTTTTGTAACAAATTTATTTTGAAAATTCCTAAATTTTGCATGTCTTGTCTAACTTTAAAACCAAATACAATTCAAACAAGTGCAGTAGTTCAGCAAAAATGTAAATTTGTTCTACAATTTTATATATTGGGCTACAAAGCTATTTTTAATATTTAACTAATAAAGTGATAAAATTTGTGCTGAAATTTCATAACAATCGGTCAAGTAGTTTCTGCACAAATTTATTTTGAAATGTTCCAAAACTTTGTATGCCTTGTCTAACATTAAAGTCAAACACAATTCAAATGAGTGCAGTAGTTCAGAAAAAATGTAAATTTGTTCAGCATATTCATATATTTGCCCACAAAACTATTTTTAATATTTAACTAATATATTAATAAAACTTGTATCGAAATTTCATAACAATCGGTCAAGTAGTTTTTGCACAAATTTATTTTGAAAGACAATAAACATTTCTATATTGTCTTTAAATTAAAATACAATTCAAGCAAGTGCAGTAGTTCAGAAAAAAAATAAATTTGTTCAGTAATTTTATTTATCTGGCTACAGAACTATTTTTAATATTTAACTAATATATTAATAAAACTTGTGTTGAAGTTTCATCACAATGGATCAAATAGTTTTTGCACAAATTTACTTTGAATGTCACAAAAATTGCTTTTGCACTTTGCAAAATACGTAGAAGTTTGGATTAGAAAAGTTAATTTTATTCAATGATTTTACATATTTGTTCGCAAGACTATTTTTAATATTTAACTAATATATTGACACAACTTGCCTAAAAATTTCATAACAATCGGTCAACTAGTTTTGTACAAATTTACTTGGAAACCCACAAAACTTGGTTGTTTGAAGTGACTACACCATTTTTTGTACGTACAAGTTAGGACTTTGGAATTCAATACAAACCAAACGAATGCTACCAATAAACCCAAAATACACTCAAATCATGAATAAATATCCCTAAATTACATAATCAATAAAAAATCAATCTATAACACATTTTAAGCCTATAAAGAGCCTATTTGTCGTCAATTGTCTAGTCATTTTCTTAACAAATATCAGTACATCTTTTTAACTAAACATTATTTTATTCAACAATTTTACATATCTATTTACAAAATTATTTTAATATTTAACTAATATATCAATAAATCTTGTGCTAGAATTTCATAACAATCGGTCAAGTAGTTTTTGTACAAATTAATTTTAAAATCACAAAAACTGCTTTAGCATTTTTCAAAGTGCATACAAGTTTGGACTAAAAAAAATTATTTTATTCAACGATTTTATATATTTGTTTACAAAACTATTTTTAATGTTTAACTAATATATTAATAAAATTTGTGCTAAAATTTCATTACAATCGGTCAAGTAGATTTTGTACAAATTTACTTGGAAACCCACAAAACAATAAATAAACAATTTTTTGTGCGTACAAGTTTAGATTGTGAAATTAAATAAAACCTAAACGAGTGCTACCAGAAAACCCAAAATACAGCCAAATCCCTAAATTGTATTAGCCTATAAAACTTAATCCTGTAACACTTTTTGAGTCTATAAAAAACCAAAAAATGGCCCATTTTCCGGACATCTTTTAAGAAAATATTAGCCCATCTGGTAAACAAAATTTCAAAAAAAAAAATTTTGTCCAACAATGTTGTATATTTTTATACAAAACTATATCTATTATTTAACCAATATATTAATAAAACTTGTGCTAAAATTTCATAACAATCGGTCAAGTAGTTTTTGCACAAATGAACTTAGAAAATCTCATTTTTTATACCTCTTATGTGAATAAACATTATTAAATCTTAATTAAATCCCATACATTCATTGCGTTTTTGGAATACGTGCAAGTTTGTGTTTCAAAGAGACATAAAACCCAAAATAATAAAGATTTTGGCCCAAAACTTGCAAATAATAATCTCAAGATCATTCTTAACTCAATAAACTCATATTTTCATCAAAATTAATTTTCGTTTTAATTTAAAAAATCAATTTCTACCAATCGACACAATTTTTCTGGTGCGTACAAGTTCAAACTTCGAACCAAATTTTAACCGTTTTCAACCGTTTTTTTCAAACTTTTTCGAATCACGACGATAATTACAACCTTTGCACATATATATACATACACACATGTATCGTGGTATCGTCGTATCTGCCTACAATATACCTTTTATATACGACTCGAGAAGAAAACTGGTTTCGAACGATTATCGTACTCTCGGATAGTAGTAAGTCGTGTTATGGGCACGACTTGCCCATAGGAAAAAAAATTATCAGGTTTTTTTGTAAAGTTTTGTTTTATTTTTTTGTATTTTTTTTATTTTAATTTTTATTTTGGTTAAAATTGTACGCAGTAGTAAGAAAGATAGATGGACTGATATTGACCGGACAATCGGGCACTAATTGGTCTTTTATAGGCTTCAAAAGTGTTACTGGATTGATTTTTTATAGAGATTTAATTTTTTTTTGTTACCAGAGATGTTTATTTATGATATTTGGGGGTTTTGGGTTGTCCAGTAGCACTAGTTTTGGTTTTATTTAATTTTGAAGTCTAAACTTGTACGCACTTCCGAAAAACTGAGTTTCTGACTTTGAAGTAAATTTGTGCTAAAAATACTTGACCGATTGTGATGACATTTTAGCACAAGTTTTATTGATATATTAGTTAATTTTAAAAATAGTTTCGTAAATCAATATACAAAATTGTTCAACAAAACTTTTTTTTTAAATTATTTTACAAGTTGGACTAATATTGTCTTAGAAGATTACAGGATAATGCGCCTTTAATTGTTTTTTTATAGGCTTAAAAGGTGTCGGTGGATAAATTTTTATAAGCTAATGTAATTTAGGGATATTTATTTATAATTTGGCTGAATTTGCATTTTCTGGTAGCACTAGTTTTGGTTTTATTTGAGTTTGAAGTACAAACTTGTACGCACTTTAAAAAATGCAAAAGCATTATTTGTGACTTACAAAGTATATTTGTGCAAAAACTACTTGACGGATTGTTATGAAATTTTAACACAAGTTTTATCAGTATATTAGTTAAATACTATAAATAGTTTTGTAAATAAATATACAATATGGTTGAACAAAATAATTTTTTGAAAAGTGGAAGTACTGATATTTTTTTAAAAATATGTCCGGACAATTGGGAGCTAATACGCTACAAAAGTGTTACAAAATTGATTTTTTATATGTTATGTAATTCCGGTATTTTTATTCATTATATGGGTGTATTTTCGATTTTTAGTAGCACTAGTTTGGGTTCATTTTGAATTCAAAGTCTAAACTTGTACCAACAAAAATTCTTTAATTTAGTCAAACAACGAATTTCAAAGTAGATGACAAACTACTTGACCGATTGTTATAAAATTTTAGCACAAACTGCTGTACCGATTCTTAAGAAATTTTTGTATAAGATTTATCAATATATTAGTTAATTTCAAAAAGTAGTTTTGTAAATAAATTTAAAGAAATGTTGAATAAAAATACATTTTATTTGAACTAATGCACTTGTTTGAGTTGTATTTAATTTTAAAGCTACAGAATATTTTGTTATTTTCAAAGAAAATTTGCGCAAAAACTACTAGAACGATTGTTATGAAATTTCAGCACAAGATTTTCTACTATATTAGATAAATATTAAAATTTGTTTTGTGAATAAATTTATAAAATTTTGGTGTAAAACATATAATTGTTTGAACTATTGCACAGTTTTGTATTGTATTTGATTTTTAAGATACAAAAATTTTTGAGATTTTCAAAATTTATTCGCGCAAAAACTGCTGTACCGATTGTTATGGAACTTTAACACAACTTTTAAAATGCATTAGTTAAATACTAAAAATATTTTTGTGAGCAAGTTTATAAAATTCTTGAACAAAAATATATTTTTGACAACTGCTGCACTGATTAAGGTTTATTACTACTATTATACTTTGCCAAGATCCTGAAATAATGTCTATTATTATTGATTACGGCTTGCTTATGAATAAATAAATAAATAAATAAATAAAATAAATATGTTTGGATTTTTATTTTGATTCTGGTTAAAGTTTGAAAGATCACTTATATACTCCAAATAAATAATTTGAATATTGTAATTCAGTTTATCTAGTTCTTACGAATATGAGATAAAAGGTCCTTCATTTTAAGTCCGCTTGATTAAGTTTCGTTTATTTACTTGTAAATTTTCTGTAAACATACATAAATTATAGTATTTAGTCTTTTGAAAACATTTAATATTCCTCGAACATTTCGTTAAGGTACGGGAAGTTCCAGCAATTTGCCTTAAGGCGCGATGCCATACACAACTAGTTAACTTCCCGTAGGGTAAGTTATAGTAATCGCAAAAAAATCGAAAATGAAAATTTTTATATATCTTTAGGTTTCAGAGGTTTCTGAACATTTTGGCATACCTTAGAAAAAATGGATGTATGTGTGTGTGTGTATGTGTATGTATGTTTGTGCGGATACAAATTTTCGTCGACGATTTCAGGAACACGGATGAAGCGATTTGAAGAATTCAAAAAACATTCGATTCGTATTGATAAGGAGACGTGCTGATTAGTTTTTGGCGACGGCAGGTCTAGCCGTTCCAAAGATACGGGGCAAAATGTGCCGAAAACGGTAACTCAGTTTTTAAGAGAACGAATCGTTCGATTTGAATAATTCAAAAAACATTTTACTTGTATTGACAAGATGAAGAATTGATCAAATCTTCATGAAGGCAGGTCTAGCCGTTTCGGAGATCTAATGAAAAAAGTAAAAAAAAAGCCATTTGCCGGTCAAAAATGATCATTAGACATATGCACATCAAATTATCAAATATTTTATTTTAACATTAAGTATAAATGTTGTTTACATTCTTATGGGTTCCGTACCAACGTTTATTCGTAAGACGGCGACGAGGCGCTTACGCGCTTTGACTTTTTGTCTCCATGCAGTTAAAGCAGTACGATTGCTTTGAAAAAAAGTTCAGAGTTTCCAAAATATCTCAAAATAAATGATTTAAGATAGAATGATTTAATATGGTTCGAAATTCTATTAAAAGTTTCAAATCATTGATCACCTTTTATTGATTACTATTGATTATTTTTAATTACTCGAATTTTGAATTGCGGTACGGGAAGTTCCAGCAATTTGCCTTAGGGCACGATGCCCTAATTGCCTTAAGACAGAATTCCACTTACAGCTAGTTTTTATCTTAATCGACATTGTTTGTACTCTTTTATGTTACTATTAAATGCTCACTGTTCATCGAATCGTTTAGATTTTGCTCGTCAGTAGAGTCCTTTTCCTATTTATTTTACCTTTTTTTTTATTTTTTATAAAGTCATAATACTACAGATCAATTTTTTTTTATTGTTTATAAATATAGAGGAAGTTTATGTAACTTGCCTTAAGACAAAATGCAATTTACACCTAGTTTGTATTATAGACAAAGAATCAATCAAACCATGGGCAAACGACACAATGTATATTTATTTATATATAATTATATATAAATATATATATATATATATATATATAAATGTGTATATATTTTGTGTGGGTGTCGATAATGCGAACATTAGCAATAAATAATTATGTCATCATAATACTTTGATAACAATCTCGATTTATACTCTTATAATAATAGTGGCACATTTAGTAATTGTGCATATCGTATATATATATATATATATATATATACATTTATAAATGTATATTTATATATTTATTATATCGATATATAAATAAAATGCATTTAAATCCGAAGGTTAGATGCAAAAAGTCAAGGATGTGCTATCATCAAGTTACTGGCGCAGTAAATATTACATTTATTTATATATATATATATATATATATATATATATATATATATATATATTGAATGGTAGAGTCTTGGATTTGTGTATATTTTGTAGAGTTTCGAACAAGAATCCAAAAATAATACAAAATAAAAAAACAAGAAAAGTTTTTATATAACAATTTCTTTATTTAATTATTTGTTTACTGTCAACGTTTCGGAACTAGGTACGTTCCATCTTCAGGACATCTGTCAAGAAACATGATCTTGATAAGATTTAAGCAAACAATATGTTTAAGAATAGAAAATAGATTTTTCTTAAATAATAAATTAATTGTAACAAATAATAATGTACAGAAATATGATAATATGATCAAAATGAAAATGATAAAAATAAAAATAAATGAGTGGATTATCAGAACCGGATATTAAAAATGATAGAAATTTTTTGAAAGTTATGGAAAAATTTTTTAAGAAAGGATTAATGATTTATTAAAAACTTTTCTTGTTTTTTTATTTTGTATTATTTTTGGATTCTTGTTCGGAACTCTACAAAATATATATATATATATATATATATATATATATATAATAGATATAAATGCACTTCATAAGCTGCAATTGCATTTTTATCCCTATACAAGGTCTTTAGGATAAAAATATTGAAACGCTATTACTGTTTATTATTATGTTGATGTAATTGATTGTTTATTATGTATTATTATAAAGGAAAAGGAACTCTACTGACGAGCAAAATTTTTTACTGGGTTTAAGTGGTATTGTGCTTGAAGCAAATTTAATAGAAATTGAGATTTAGCTATTGAATTTTGTAAACTGTATAAAAGGAAGAAAGGACTCTACTGATGAGCAAATTATTAAAAAAACTAAAAAATAATAAAAAAGGACCCTACTGACGAGCAAATTATTAAAAAATCTAGAAAATAATTAAAATGGACTCTACTGACGAGCAAATTACTGAATTAGTCTAGAAAATAACTAGCTGTAAGTGGAATTCTGTCTTAAGGCAATTAAGGCATCGTGCCTTAAGGCAAATTGCTGGAACTTCCCGTACCAAAAATTATTTTTTTTTTAAAAAACGATTAACAATTTTGAAAAAATTTTACTTCGAAAAAATAAGATTTTTGAAAAACTATAAATTGGACAAAAAATTACTTTTTTTTTGAAAAAAAATTTTTTTTTCGAAAAAAAATTTTTTTTTTATTTTTTTTTTTTTGAAAAAAAAAATATTTTCCTTATTGTGACATATTTTGAAAGATCTAAACTTTTTTTCAAAGCAATCGTACTCCTTTAACTGCATAAAGACGAAATATAATATTAAACTGCGTAAGCGCCGCGTCGACGTCTAACACGTAAACATTGGTACGGAACCTATAGGAATGTAAACCAAAATTATACTTATTGTTAAAATCTCTATAAAATATCTGATAATTTGATGTGCATATGTCTAATGATCATTTTTGGCCGCCAAATGGCATTTTTTTTACTTTTTTTCATTTGATCTCCGAAACCGTTAGACCTGCCTTCATGAAAATTTAATCAATTCTTCTATCTTGTCAATACAAGTAAAATGTTTTTTGAATTATTCAAATCGGACGCTCCGTTCTCTTAAAAACTGAGTTACCGTTTTCGGCACTTTTTGCCCCGTATCTTTGGAACGGCTAGACCTGCCTTCGCCAAAAACTAATCAGCACGTCTCCTTATCAATACGAATCGAATGTTTTTTGAATTATTCAAATCGGTTTATCCGTGTTCCCGAAATCGTCGACGAAAATTTGTATCCGCACATACATACACACACGTACATACATACACACACACATACACACACACATACACACATACACACACACACATACACACACATACACACACACACACCACACACACACATACATCCATTTTTTCTAAGGTATGCCAAAATGTTCAGAAACCTCTGAAACGTAAAGATATATAAAAATTTTCATTTTCGATTTTTTTGCGATTACTATAACTTACCCTACGGGAAGTTAAAAAAGCGACTCTACTGACAAGGATTTTATTAAAAAATCTAGAATATAATAAAAAGGAACTTTACTGACGAGCAAAATTGTTAACTAGGTTTAAGTGGTATTTTGCCTTAAGGCAAATTTAATAGACTTTATTAATAAGAAGGGATTTAGCTACTGAATTTTGTAAAGTGAAAAAGAGGAGAAAGAATTCTACTGACGAGCAAATTATTAAATAATCTTCAAGATAAAAAGGGACTCTACTGACGAGCGATTTATTAAATAATCTTCAAGGTAAAAAAGGGGCTCTACTGACGAGCAAATTAAATTTAAAGCTAAAAATAATGAGGAAAGGACTCTACTGATGAGCAAACTAAATATGTAGGTTGAGAAAAGACAAAAAGGGAGTCTACGGATGAGCAAACTTAGCTTACAAATATTCACAAAAATAAAAAATTGTGGAAACAAAAAAATACAAAAGGACTCAACTGAAAGGCAAATTTAAAATCTAGATCGAAAAAAAAAGACTCTACTGACTAGCAAACTAAGTATTTCGGTTGAAAATTAGAAAAGAAACTTTATTGGCGGAAAAATTTAAAATGTTGATTGAAAATTAAGAAAGGATTCTACTGATGAGCATTTAAATATCTAGGTTGAAAATTAGAAAAGGGACTCTACTGACGAGCAAATTATTAAAAAATCTTCAAGGTAAAAAAGGACTCTACTGACGAGCAAATTATTAGATAATCTAGAAAGCAAATTATTAATCTAGGAAAAAGGACTCACCTGACGAGCAAATTAATTAATGATTTTCAAAATAAAATAGGACTCTATTAACGAGCAAATTATTAAATAATCGAGAAAATTCAATAAGGGACTCTATTAACGATCAAACTCAGAGAAAAAACAGAAAAAGGGACTCTATTAGTAAATGCTAAAATACAAATTGAAAAAAAAAACAAACGACTCTACTGACGAGCAAACTGAATCTTGACACTTTAGATAATTTTTTTTATATATATAATATATTTCCATATAATTTCTACAATGTTTCAATAACATTAGTGACCCCTACGACTCGTGTTTGGACCCAACAGCCTAAAAAAGCATCATTTTTCTCTTAAAACCTGTTATTTTCGAACACATGCATCCGCACATACATACGTACACTTATATACACACAAACACACACACACACGCACACGCGACACATATCAAATTAATAAGACATAACTGATGGATGGGATTATGTACGTTTTTTTCTTGTTCGATTTTTTATTACGAGCTGTGCCACTCTCTAGAGATAATTTATATGGTATATATATATATATATATATATATATATGTATATATAATTTATATTTATATAAATGTATTAGTTCGGCTACCGTTTAGATTACGACGAACGTTCAGTCTTGACCCGAGAGCTTTTTGCTGCGTATATTCAAATACAAATGCAAGTCTGGTACGAGAACAAATATGTATATTGTACATATACATATGCAGAAAAGTGCAATATAAAGCAGTGATGGCCATATGAGATAAAATAAAGCTTTGCTGCAACTAGATGCACTTTAAAAATGCACTTGAAACTAGGCATTCTATACAATTTCACAAGTTGTCTTCGGGGTGTTTATTTGGTGGGATGTTGATTGTGTGCAAAGTATTTGTTTTGGGTAAAAGTTGTGTAAGGAAAAGTTATTGCAAATAAAGTCGTGTATAAGTTTGTCTAATACTAAAATGCTCTACAGTAACCCGGTATAGTTCAAAATCACTTTTGAAAACAAACAATTCAAGAACCTGTATCTGTCCGAGTCTGTGTCTGTGTGTAGATTTGTTAGGATATTGATGGTGGTTGAAGTTTTTGGTTTATGTAAATCTTGTGTGAGAAAAAGTTATTGCAAATAAAAGCGTGTATAAGTTTGTCTAATACTAAAATGCTCTACAACAACTCGGTATACTTTAAAATCGTATTGAAAACTATGCATTGTATACAAGTAGACAAGTACGCCTGAGCGCACTTAGTTTCTTGGATGCCGCTGGATGCTATAGCATTCATTCTACGTGAATATAGTGTATGAAGGACTTGTTGTATATAAACTTGTCGATAAAAGTTTCTAACATCGTAATACTCTACAACGACTTAGTATACTTTAAAATCACATTTAAATCTAAGCATTGTAAAACATAGACGTCAGTGCACGTCAGTGCACACTTAGTTGTTTGGATGTTGCTCGATGCTAAAGCATTTGTTTTATGTAAATGTTGTGTATGGAGAAAATGTTGTAAATATTTTTGTCAATAAACGTTTCTGACACCATAAGGCTCCACAGCAACTTGGTATACAGTAAAATCGCATTTAAATCTCAGCATTGTACAGAATACCTAAGTACGTCCCAGCGCAGTTAGTTGTTTGGATCTTGCTGGATGCCATAGCATTTGTTTCGTGCAATTTTAGTATACGAAAAAAATGTTGTAAATATTGTTGTCTACAAATGTTTCTAACATCATAAACGTCTACGCCAACTCAGTAAACGCTCAACTATAAAATCGCATTTAAAACTAAGAATTGTATAAAACAGACAAGTACATCTGAGCGTCTTCATTTGTTAGGATGTCGCTGGATGCTGTAGCATTCATTTTACGCGAATATAGTGTATGAAGGACTTGTTGTATACTAACTTATCGACAAAAGTTTCTCACATCATAAAGCTCTACAGCAACTTTGTATACTCCAAAATCACATTTAAAACTACGCAATTGATAACATGCATAAGTACGTCTCAGTGCGTTCATTTGTATGGATATTGCTGGATGCTATAGCATTCGTTTCATGTAAATGTTGTGTATAAAGAAGTTATTGTATATACATTTTTAGACAAAAGTTTCTAACACCCATAATGCTCTACAACGACTCAATATACTCCAAAACCTCATTTGAACCTATACATTTTATATCATAGACAAGTACGTCCCAGCGCATCTAGTTGTTTGGATGCCGTTGGATGCTATAGCATTTGTTTTATTACAATGTTGTATACGGCAAAAATTTTGTAAATATTGTTAGCTACAAAAGTTCCTCACACCATAAACCTCTACATCAACTCAGTGCACTATAAAATCGCATTTAAAACTATGCATTGTATAAATTTGCCAAGTACGTCTTAGCACGCCTAGTTGTTTGGATGTCGCTGGATGCTATAGCATTCGCTTTATGCAAATGTAGTGTATGAAGAAGTTATTGGATATTAACTCGTCGATAAAAGTTTCTAACATCATAAAGCTCTACACCAACTCAGTTTACTTTAAAATCGTATTGAAAACTATGCATTGTACAAAATACACAAGTACGTCCCAGCGAATTTAGTTGTTTGGATGCTGCTGGTGGTTAAACCACTCGTTTTATACAAATATTGTGTATGAAGAAGTTATTGCATATACATTTTTAGATAAAAGTTTCTAACATCATATGGCTCTACAAAAATCTCTGTATACTTTAAAATCGTATTGAAAACTAAGCAATGTATAATATGGACAAGTACGTGCAAGCGTCTTCATTTGTATGAATGTTGCTGGATGCTATAGCATTCGTTCTATGTAATTATTGTGTATGAAGAAGTTATTGCAAATTAACTTGTCGATAAATGTTTCTAACACCGTAACGCTCTACAACGACTCAGTGTACTTTAAAATCACATTTAAATCTAAGCATTTTATGAAATGAACAGGTACATCTCAACGCACTTAGTTGTTTGTATATTGCTGGATGCTATAGCATGCGTTTCATGTAAATGTAGTGTATGAAGGACTTGTTGCAAATAAACCCCTCAACAAAAGTTTCTCACATCACAATGCTCTACACCAACTCGGTATACCCTAAAATCGCGTTTGAATCCGAGAAATTCTACAAAATCATATGGACTTGCCAACTTTTTTACTACTTTCGGCCAATTTAAATTATTCCCCAGGCCTATATTTGTCCTCCAGTGCCACCGCCGCCTTATCATCGGCCTGTCCCACCGCCATTGCATCACTCCTTCGACTAACCACCACACCCAAAAGAGAGCTATAGTTGTAGTTGTAGTTTATGTAGTTGTATTTGTTGTATGTAAGGAACACGTGTTCACTCTTATTACTACTCCATACGTTTCGATACAAGTCGAATCCCGTTTTTAGGAGTCGTTTTTTTCTTATTTTTTCTTTCGACGACGACGAGTTTTGTTTGTTTTCGTTTGTGTGTGAGATTGTGTGCGAGATGTAAAGATGTAAAAGCGCACACCTGGTCGTAATTTTTGGATCGAGATTTTTATTGTTTTTATATATGAGTAAATGGAGGAGATTTTAGTTTTGGTTTTGATTTTGAGATAGGGTCCATTGTAATGTAAGACAGAAGGATTGATAAGATTTGATTGGTGCAATTATGTGTTGCAGTCTTACTTTTTTAATTATTGCTCAGTCGATTTTGGATATTATATGAAAAAACTCTTGCATTTAATATAAACACTTAGTACATACATACATCATCACGTCATGGGTCATTTATGTTATTATATTATATTAGGCTGTCAAATATCTCCCTTCCGCTTTTTTGCTCTTGGTTTATAATACAAAAAGGCGGAAGGGAGATATTTGACAACCTATTATTTGTATTACTGTTTTTATTTTATTTTATTTTAACTTTTTTCATTTTATATTCAATTTATTGCATTTTTTTGGAATTATTTCCTTTTTTGCACCGATCAATTTTGTAAATAAGATATTAAAAAAGTCTTGATTAACAAAAATAAATTTTAACAAAAAAAAAAATAACATAAACTATTACTTTTACATTTTGGATAAGCTTGCTTTGCTTATCTTACAGTAAGATAAGAGAGCGAGATAAAAGTTTTGTAATATTGCAATATTTGTACTTTTATTGTACTTTTAATATTATGTCTCCTACTTAAGTTAATTAAAATATTTTATTTTTTATTTTACTTATTAGTATTCAGTTTGCTTGTCATTAGAGTTCTTTTTCTCAAGCACATGTCTCTGATCTGCAAAGAGTATTTCTTTAGATTGTCATAGTAGAATCTTCTATTTTATTTGATTTTCCAATATTGTTTAGTTTGCTCGTCAGTAGAGTTCCATTTTTTAGAAGTCCATATTTCTGATTTTTCTTCAAATCAGAAATATGGACATTTCTTATTAGATTTTTATGCAATTCACTCGTCAATAGAGTCTCTTTTTTAATATCTTCTAGATTATTAGGAATTTGCTCGTCAGTAGAGTCCCTTTTTA
>NW_020538040.1:912880-932384 GCF_003426905.1 Ctenocephalides felis | reverse complement strand
TATAGAATTTTATGATATGAGTGGAACGAATATTAATTGTTTAATATGAACAAAACAGCACTCAGAGTACTGTGTCAAGCATTGCAAGGAATAGTTGTGTGTTTTTTGTATATCAAAAATTAAATGAAATTTAAATAAGTTATTAAAGAATGTGTAGTATATAAGTAACTGTTTTTGAAATTACACTGAAGATGAGACACACCATGGTCTCGAAACGTCTGTAATCATAAAATAAAGTTGTGTTAAACAAATCTGAGTGCTGTTTTGTTCATATTAAACAATTAATATATATATATATATATATATATATATATATATATATATATAAATGGTGCTCGATATTATTTAGATTCGCTAAAAGCTGAAAATTAACCGATTTGGCCAATTTTGATCTTGAAATTTTTAAAAATATTCTACAAGCAAGCAAATTAAAATAACAATGCAGAAGAAAAAATAAAAACTCTACTGACAAGCAAAATGAACGACAAAGGGTACTCTATTAACAAGAAAACTGGGATTTTTTGGAATAAACAAACTCTACTATTGGAGCCAAAAAAACTCTACTTTCAAACTCAATAATAATGAAATATTAAATATAAACGAAGATTCTACTGCTGAAAAGTCTCTCTACAGATCTTGTTGATGAACAATACGAGAATTAAAAGCTAATTCGTAAATATTCGAGCTAATTCGAGATAAAAAAGAACTCTACTGACGAGCAATCTTATAACGACATGAAAAATTAATGAGTATTCTAAAGACAAGTAATTCAGTTGAACACAGAAAAACTCAAAATAAACTCTACTGGCGAGTAAATTACTGACGTAGAAAATAAAAACAGGACTTTACTGACGGGCAAACTAATAAGACAACCTGGAAATCAAATAAAGACTCTACTGACTAGCAAATAAAAAGGTAACTTAGAGTTTAAAAAAGGACTCTATAATAAGTAAAATTAGAGAGTTACCTTAAATTTAAAAATGACTTTATTGACGAGCAAATAATTAACATAATTTAAAAAAAATAGAACTCTACTGACGAGAAATTTTAATGACAGTCTAGAAGATAAAAATAGGATTCTACTGATAAAAAAATTAAAGGGTAAACTTGAGTCTGAAATTGACTCTACTTACGAGCAAATAATTAATAATAATATAATAATAAACTTTACTAAAGGGCAACTCAACAGCAAAAATAAGACTCTACTGACAAGCAAATTAAAATATTGTAACCAATTAAAATATTGAATACAAAAAGGGACTCTACTGACGAGCAAATAATTAACAAAATTTTTAAAAATAGGACTCTACTGACGAGCAATTTAAATAATCTAGAAAATAACAAAAAAGGACTCTACTGACAAGCAAAATATTCAATAATCTAGAAGATAATAAATAGGACTCTACTACCAAACTAATAATAAGAAAGAGACCCTACTGACAAAAAACTCATTAAATATTCTAGAAAATAAAAAGGGACTCTACTGACGAGCAAATTCCTAAATAATCTAGAAGATATTAAAAAAGAGACTCTATTGACGAGTGAATTGCATAAAAATCTAATAAGAAATGTCCATATTTCTGATTTGAAGAAAAATCAGAAATATGGACTTCTAAAAAATGGAACTCTACTGACGAGCAAACTAAACAATATTGGAAAATCAAATAAAATAGAAGATTCTACTATGACAATCTAAAGAAATACTCTTTGCAGATCAGAGACATGTGCTTGAGAAAAAGAACTCTAATGACAAGCAAACTGAATACTAATAAGTAAAATAAAAAATAAAATATTTTAATTAACTTAAGTAAGAGACATAATATTAAAAGTACAATAAAAGTACAAATATTGCAATATTACAAAACTTTTAATCTCGCTCTCTTATCTTACTGTAAGATAAGCAAAGCAAGCTTATCCAAAATGTAAAAGTAATAGTTTATGTTATTTTTTTTTTGTTAAAATTTATTTTTGTTAATCAAGACTTTTTTAATATCTTATTTACAAAATTGATCGGTGCAAAAAAGGAAATAATTCCCAAAAAAATGCAATAAATTGAAATAAAATGAAAAAATAAAAAATTAAATAAAATAAAATTAAAAACAGTAATACAAATAATAGGTTGTCAAATATCTCCCTTCCGCCTTTTTGTATTATAAACCAAGAGCAAAAAAGCGGAAGGGAGATATTTGACAGCCTAATATAATATAATAACATAAATGACCCATGACGTGATGATGTATGTATGTACTAAGTGTTTATATCAAATGCAAGAGTTTTTTCATATAATAACCAAAATCGACTGAGCAATATTAAAAAAGTAATACTGCAAAATATAATTGCACCAATCAAATCTTATCAATCCTTCTGTCTAATATTACAATGGACCTTATCTCAAAATCGAAAACAAAACAAAATCTCCTACATTTACTCATATATAAAAACAATAAAAATCTCGATCCAAAAATTACGACCAGGTGTGCGCTTTTACATCTTTACATCTCGCACACAATCTCAAAACGAAAACAAACAAAACTCGTCGTCGTCGAAAGAAAAAACCAACGAAAAAAAGAAAACGACTCCTAAAAACGGGATTCGACTTGTATCGAAACGTATGGAGTAGTAATAAGAGTGAACACGTGTTCTTTCCTTACAACTAACAAATACAGCTACAACTACAACTATAGCTCTCTTTTGTGGGTGTGGTGGTTAGTCGAAGGAGTGATGCAATGGCGGTGGGACAGGCCGATGATAAGGCGGCGGTGGCACTGGAGGACAAATATAGGCCTAAGAGATTATTTAAATTGTAAAATAGTAGTAAGAACAGTTGGCAAGTCGATATGATTTTGTAGAATTTCTCGGATTCCAAAGCGATTTTAAGGTATATCGAGTTGGTGTAGAGCATTGTGATGTGAGAAACTTTTGTTGAGGGGTTTATTTGCAACAAGTCCTTCATACACTACATTTACATGAAACGCATGCTATAGCATCCAGCAATATACAAACAACTAAGTGCGTTGAGATGTACCTGTTCATTTCATAAAATGCTTAGATTTAAATGTGATTTTAAAGTACACTGAGTCGTTGTAGAGCGTTACGGTGTTAGAAACATTTATCGACAAGTTAATTTGCAATAACTTCTTCATACACAATAATTACATAGAACGAATGCTATAGCATCCACCAGCATCCAAACAAATAAGTGCGCTCGGACGTACTTGTGTATTTTGTACAATGCTTAAATTCAAATGCGATTTTAAAGTATACCGAGTTGCTGTAGAGCCTTATGGTGTATAGAACTTTTGTAGAAAACAATATTTACAACATCTTTTCCATATACTACAATTGCACGAAACGAATGCTATAGTATCCACCAGCATCCAAACAACTAAGTTCGCTGGAACGTACTAGCCTATGGTATGAAATCCATAGATTTAAAAGTGATTTTAGAGTATATCGAGTTGATGTAGAGGTTTATGGCGTAAAAAACTTTTGTAGACAGCAATATTTACAACAAATTTGCCGTATACAACTTTTACTTAAAGCGAATACTATAGCATCCAGCTGCACACAAACAACTAAATTCGCTGGTACTTACTTGTGTATTTTATCAATTGCGTAGATTTAAATGCGATATTAGAGTACACAGAGTTATTGCAAAGTCTTGCGATATAAACAACTTTTGTAGCTAACAATATTTACAACAATTTTGCCGTATACAACATTCACATAGAACCAATGTTTTTAACTTCAGTCACATTCAGGCAAATATATGCACTGAGATGCACTTGTCTATTTTAAAATTTGCATGGATTCAAATGCAATTTTTAATTATATCGAGTTGGTGTAGAGCATTTTGGTATTTTAACAACTTAAACACGTCTAAATTTGCAACAACTTATTCTTACACAACATTAATAAAAATCAAACGCTTCAACCACCAGCAACATTCAGAGAAATAAAAACACTCTGACCTACTTGACAATATTATAATTGATATTAATTCAAATGCGGTTTCAAAAAATACCGAATTACTCTAGAAACTTATAATGTAAGACATTTTTGTCAAAAACTTAATTTTTAACAAGACTCTTATATATAACATTCTCTGAATTTGAATGCTTTGATTATTAACGACATTCAAACAATTAAACGTGCTGTGATACACTTGACTGTTTGATAAATTGCATAGTTTCAATTGCGATTTTAAAGTATACTGAGTTGATATAGGAACTTATAGTCTAAAAGACTATTGTTAACAATTTAATTTTAAACAATACTCACATACACAACTTATATCTAAAACGAATGCTTCAACCAGCAGGAGCATTCTAACAAATATACACACAGGCTTGGGCAGACACAGATCCCTGAATTGTATGTTTTCAAAAGTGATTTTAAAGTATACCGAGTTGCTTTAGACCATTTTAGTATTAGACAAACTTATACACGACTTTATTTGCAATAACTTTGTATTACACAACTTTTACTTTAAACAAATACTTTGAACACCATCCACATCCAATCAAATAACCCCCAGAAGGCGACCCATAAAAATTCATATAATGTCAACTTTCTAAGGCGATTTTAAAGTACAGAGTTGCTGTAGAGCATTTTTGTTTTATACAAACTTATACACGCCTTTATTTGCAAAAACTTTTTCTCACACAACTTTTACCTAAAACAAATACTTTGAACACCATTAATATCACAAAAAATATAATCACAGGGTCAGACAGACACATATTTCTAAACTGTCTGTTTTCAAATACGATTTTAAAGTATACCGAGTTGCTGTAGAACATTTTAGTATTAGACAAACTTATACACACATTTATTTGCAATAACTTTTTCTTACACAAGATTTACCTAAAATAAATACTTTGAACACCATCCACTTGCAACCAAATATACACCATGAAGGAGACTCGTCAAATTGTATGAAATGCCAAGCTTCAGATAAAATTTTAAAGTATACAAAGTTGTTGTAGGGCTTTGTGATTCAAGAAACTCTTATAGCCAACAATATTTGCAACAACTTGTCCTCATACAACATTTGCCTAAAACAAATACTTTGAGCACCATCAATATCACAACAAATATAATCACAGGGTCAGACAGACATATATTTTTAAATTGTCTGTTTTCAAATGCGATTTCAAAGTATACCGAGTTGCTGTAGAGCATTTTAGTATAAGACAAACTTATACACGCTTTTATTTACAATAACTTCATTTTGCACAACTTTTACCTAAACCAAATACTTTTAAGCACCATCAATACGCAAATACACAAACACCTTGGGGGCGATTCGTCAAATTGTATGAAATGCCAAGCTTCAGATAAAATTTTAAAATATTCAGAGTTGCTGTAGGGCTTTACGACTTAGGAAACTTTTATAGCCAACAATATTTGTAACAATTTGTCCTTATACAACTTTAACCTAAAACTAATACTTTAAACACCATCTACATCCAACCAAATAACACCCTGAAGACAACTCGTCAAGTTTCATAAATTGCTTAATTTCAAAATCAATTTTAAAGTATACAGAGTTGCTATAGAGCATTTTAGTATTAGACAAACTTATACACGCTTTTATTTGCAATAACTTTTACTCACACAACTTTTACCTAAAACAAATAATTTAAACACCATCCACATCCAACCAAATAAACACCCCAAAGGCAACTTGTGAAATTTTATAGAACGGCTAGTTTGAAGTGCAACTTTAAAGTGCACCGAGTTGCAGCAAAGCTTTATTTTATCTCATATGGCCATCACTGCTTTATATTGCACTTTTCTGCATATGTATGTGTACAATATACATATTTGTTCTCGTACGAGACTTGCATTTGTATTTGAATATACGCAGCAAAAAGCTCTCGGGTCAAGACTGAACGTTCGTCGTAATCTAAACGGTAGCCGAACTAATACATTTATACAAATATAAATTATATATATACATATATAAATTATATATACATTATATATATATATATACATATGTATATATATATATACCATATAAATTATCTCTAGAGAGTGGCACAGCTCGTAATAAAAAATCGAACAAGAAAAAAACGTACATAATCCCATCCATCAGTTATGTCTTATTAATTTGATATGTGTCGCGTGTGCGTGTGTATATATATATATGTATATATATATGTATGTATATATATATATATATATATATATATATATATATATAAGTGTACGTATGTATGTGCGTATGCATGTGTTCGAAAATAACAGGTTTTAAGAGAAAAATGATGCTTTTTTAGGCTGTTGGGTCCAAACACGAGTCGTAGGGGTCACTAATGTTATTGAAACATTGTATATATATATATATATATATATATATATATATATATATAATAATTTTTATTAGGAACAAAAACTTTACATGATTCTTCCAATTTTTTAACTTTCCTTACGCCAGAAAATTGCATCTATAATTTATTATCTGAATCACTGTCAGTAGAGTTCTTTCCTTCTTGTTCGAATGCAAAATATTATTTTAAATAACAGTAAAACAAAAAAAAAACAATAGGACAATATATAATTTAAAAAAAAAAACTTTAAAAAATAGAACAAAAAAATTATCCAAAAGGAATTAAGATGCTCGAGTCGGTTTGCTCGTCAGTAGAGGTTTTATTTCTTAAAGGACACTTTAATTTTGCGGTTGAAAATCATTTTGCTCGTCAGTAGAGTCCCTTTTCCCCTTTTCTCAGTTTGTCCGATATTTTTTGCTACTAAAAAAATTAATAATTAGCACGCTCGTCAGTAAAGTTCCTTTTGTACTTAATTTTATTTTGCTCGTCAATACAGTTCTTTTATGTCCAATATAATTGGTTTGTTCGTCAGTAAAGTCCGCTTTTTATTTTTTTTTTTAAGTTTTTGTTTAATTTGGTGGTCATTTTTCATCTTCTATGATTTTACTCGTCAGTGGAGTCTTTTTTTATTTTCCATATTATTCACTAAAATGCTAGGCAGTAGAGTCCTTTTTAATTTTATTATTAGGCCAGTACATTCCTTTTTATTATTAATTTTCCTCGTCAGTAAAGTCCTCTTTTTAACTTCTGTCAAATAATTTGATTGTCAGTAGAATCCCTTTTCTATCTTGAAGATTGTTTAATAATTTGCTCGTCAGTAGAGTCCACTTTTATCTTAAATTTTTTAAGAATTTGCTCAATTTCAATTTGTCTTGTGGTATTTTTTGTTGTTAAATAAGATTGATAATTAGTTTTCTCGTCAGTAGAGTCTCTTTTTTGTTTTTTTTTTTCAATTTGTCTCCTGGTATTTTTTGTTATTAAATAAGATTACTAATTAGTTTGCTCGTCAGTAGAGTCCCTTTTTTATTTTATTGAAAATTGTTTTTTGCTATTTTTTGTTATTAAATAAGTTTTTTTTAGTTTTCTCGTCAGTAGAGTCCCTTTTTTAATTTCTGTATCATTATTTAATAATTCAATTGTCAGTAGAGTCATTTTTTAATTTCTCGAATTTTAGTAATTTTCTCGTCAGTAGAGTTCTTTTTTTATTTTCTAGATTGTTTTTAATAATTTGCTCGTCAGTAGAGTTCTTTTTTTATTTTCTAGATTTTTTTTAATAATTTACTCGTCAGTAGAGTCCCTTTTTTAATTTCTGTATCATTATTTAAACATTATTGTGTTCTAGATTTTTTAATAATTTGTTCGTCAGTAGAGACCCTTCCTATTATTCTTTGAATTTTTAATAATTTTTAAGTTTTATTTCTCTGATCAGTAGAGTCCTCTTTATACCACCACTTGAACTGCTATTTAATTTGCTTGTTAGTAGAGTCCCTTTTGCTCGTCAGTAGAGGCCCTTTTTTCTTCTTAATGCAAACTGCCACTTAAATCTAGTTCAACATTTTGCACGTCAGTAGAGTTCCTTTTTCCTTTATAATAATACATAATAAATAATCAATTACATCAACATAATAATAAACAGTAATAGCGTTTCAATATTTTTATCCTATAGACCTTGTATAGGGATAAAAATGCAATTGCAGTTTATGAAGTGCATTTATATCTATTATATATATATATATATATATATATATATATATATATATATATATATAAATGTATAAATGTAATATTTACTATGACTGCGCCAGTAACTTGATGATAGCACATCCTTGACTTTTTGCATCTAACCTTCGGATTTAAATGCATTTTATTTATATATCGATATAATAATAATATAATAACATTTAGAATTATATGTTATATATAGATATATATATATATATATATATATATATATTCTATATATATATATATATATATCTACGATCTGCATTATTAAATGTGTTCCATATTATTATGTATTAAAATCGAGATTGTTATCAAAGTATTATGATGACATAATTATTTATTGCTAATGTTCGCATTATCGACACCCACACAAAATACAAAACACACACAATATATATATATATATATATTATATATATATATATATAATATATATATATATATATATATTATATATAAATAAATATACATTTATTTGCCTCTGGTATGATTGATTCTTTGCTTGTTATATAAACTAGATGTAAATTGCATTTTGCCTTAAGGCAAGTTGCATAAACTTCCTCTATATTTATAAATAATCAATAAAAATTGATCTGTGACTCGTATTATGACTTCATAAAAAAAATGGTAAAACAAATATCAAAAGGACTCTACTGACGAGCAAAATCTAAACGGTTCGATCAACAGTGAACATTTAATAGGAACATAAAAGAGTGCAAGCAATGTCGATTAAGATAAAAACTAGTTGTGTATGGCATCGTGCCTTAAGGCAAATTGCTGAAACTTCCCGTACCATAATGAAATGTTATATATATAATTTATAATTATATATACTTATATATAATTTATGTATGTTTACAGAAAAGTAAATAAACGAAACTTAATCAAGCGGATTTAAAATGAAGGACCTTATCTCATATTCGTTAGAACTAGATAAACTGAATTACAATGTTTAAATTATTTATTTAGAGTATATAAGTGATCTTTCGAACTTTAACCAGAATCAAAATAAAAATCTAAACATATTTATTTTATTTATTTATTTATTTATTTATTCATAAGCAAGCCGTAATCAATAATAATAGATATTATTTCAGGCTTTTGTCAAGATATAGTAGTAGTAATAAACCTAAATCAGTGCAGCAGTTTTCAAAAATATATTATTGTTCAAGAATTTTATAAACTTGCTGACAAAACTATTTTTAATAATTAACTAATACATTTTTAAAAGTTGTGTTAAAGTTTCATAACTATCGATACAGCAGTTCTTGTGCAAATAAGTTCTGAAAGCGATAAAATTTATTCAAATTTAGAAAATCAAACGAACACATACCAGTGCAGAAGTTCAGACAAAATATAATTTTATTCAACAATTTTGAAAATTTGTTTACAATACTATTTTTAGTATTTAACTAGAATATTAATAAAACTTGTCTAAAAATTTCATAACAATCGGTAAAGCAGTTTTTGTAAAAATAAATTACCAAAGCCACTAATATTTTTATATCTTTAAAATAAAACATACACAAACTAGTGTATTATTTCAAACAAAATGTATTTTTATTAAACGATTTTTATTAAACGGTCAAGTAGTTTTTGTATAAATCAACTTGGAGTTACAAATATTGCTTTTGCATTTTTTGAAATGCGTGCAAGTTTAGAGTAGAAAAAAATATTTTATTCAACAATTTTACATATAACTTTACAAAGCTATTTTTTGAATCTATCTTATATATCAATAAAACTTGTGCTAAAATTTCATAACAATCAAGTAAGTAGTTTTTGCACAAATATACTTTGAAAGTCAGAAAAATTTATTTTGCATTTTTTGAAATGCGTACAAGTTTGGATTAAAAAAAAAAGTTTTATTTAACAATTTTATTTATTTGTTTACGAAACTATTTTTAGTATTTACCTAATATATCAATAAAACTTGTACTAAAGTTTCATAACAATCGGTCAAGTAGTTTTTGCACAAATCTACTTTGAAAATCCGAAAAAATAATTTATTGTCTTATCTAGACATATTAAAGTGCGTAGAAGTTTAGATTTTAAAATAGTATACAACCCAAACAAAAGCTACCAGAAAACCCAAAATAGACTCATATGATGAATAAATATCCCTAAATTACATAACTATAAAAAAATCAATCTTGTAACACTTTTTAGGCCTATAAAAGGACAATTAGTTCCTAATTGTCCGGTCATATTCCTAGACCAATATTAGTCGATTTACTTCAAAAACATTATTTTGTTCAACCATTTTATATATTTTCAAAAAAAAAACTATTTTTAGTGTTGAACTAATATATCAACAAAATTTGTACCAAAATTTCATAATAATCGGTCAAGTAGTTTTTGTACAAATCAACTTTGAAAAATCACAAAAATTGCTTTTGCATTTTCCGAAGGGCGTAGAAGTTTGGACTAAAAAAAATTGATTTTATACAACGGTTTCACATACAAGTTTAAAAAACTATTTTTAGTATTTAACTAATACATCAATAAAACTTGTGCTAAAATTTCATAACAATCGGTCAAGTGGTCTTTGTGCAAATTCAATTTGAAAGTCACAAATAATGCTTTTGCGTTTTTAAAGTGCGTATAAGTTTGCATTTCAAAATCAAATAAAACCGAAACTAGTGCTACCAGAAAACGCAAATTCAGCCAAATCTTAAATAAATATCCATAAATTATATAGGCCTATGAAAATTAAACCTATAATACTTTTTAAACTTTTTATAACCAATTATTGGCGCATTATCTAGTAATCTTCCAAGACAATATTAGTCCAACTTGTAGAATAATTTAAAAAAAAAGTTTTGTTCAACAATTTTGTGTTCAAAACTATTTTTAGTATTTAACTGATACCTCGATAAAATTTGTACCAAAATTTCATAACAATCGGTCAAGTAGTTTTTGTACAAATCAACTTTAAATGTCACAAATAATGCTTTTGCATTTTTAAAGTGCATACAAGTTTGTACTTCAAAATTAAATAAAACCAAAACTAGTGCTACTGGACAACCCAAAACACCTAAATATCATAAATAAACATCTCTGAAAACAAAAAAAATTAAATCCCGATAAAAAATCAATCCAGTAACACTTTTGAAGCCTATAAAAGACCAATTAGTGCCCGATTGTCCGGTCAATATCAGTCCATCTATCTTTCTTACTACTGCGTACAATTTTAACCAAAACAAAAATAAAAAAATATCAAAAAAAATAAAACAAAACTTTTTTTAAAAAACCTGATAATTTTTTTTCCTATGGGCAAGTCGTGCCCATAACACGAGTTACTACTATCCGAGAGTACGATAATCGTTCGAAACCAGTTTTCTTCTCGAGTCGTATATAAAAGGTATATTGTAGGCAGATACCACGATACCACGATACCACGATACCACGATACATGTATATATGTATATATATATATGTGCAAAGGTTGTAATTATCGTCAAGACTCGAAAAAGTTCGAAAAAAACGGTTGAAAACGGTTAAAATTTGGTTTGAAGTTCGAACTTGTACGCACCAGAAAAATTGTGTCGATTGGTAGAAATTAATTTATTAAATTCAAACAAAAATTAATTTTGATGAAAATGTGAGTTTATTGGGTTAAGAATGATCTAGAGATTGATATTTGCAAGTTTTGGGCCAAATCTTTATTATTTTGGATTTTATTGTCAGTTTGAAACACGAACTTGCACGTATTCAAAAAACGAAATGAATGTATGGGATTTAATTAAGATTTAATAATGTTTATTCAAATAAAAGGTATAAAAAATGAGATTTTCTAAGTTCATTTGTGCAAAAACTACTTGACCGATTGTTATGAAATTTTAACACAAGTTTTACCAATATATTAGTTAAATATTAAAAATAGTTTTGTAAATAAATATACAAAATTGTTGAACAAAATATTATTTCGAAATTTTGTTTTCAAAATTGTCTAATATTTTCTTAGAAGATGTCCGGAAAATGGGCCATTATTTGGTTTTTTATAGACTCAAAAAGTGTTACAGGATTGATTTTTATAAGCTGATATAATTGGGATATTTATTCATGATTTGAGTGTATTTTGAGTTTTCTGGTAGCACTCGTTTAGGTTTTATTTAATTTCAAAGTCCAAACTTATAAGCACAAAAATAGTGTATTCACTTCATACAACTAAGTTTTGTGGGTTTCCAAGTAAATTTGTACAAAATCTACTTGACCGATTGTAATGAAATTTCAGCACAAGTTTCAATAATATATTAGTTAAATATTAAAAATAGTTCCATAAACTTATAGGTAAAATCGTTGAACAAAATAAATTATTCTAGTCCAAACTTTCACGCACTTTGAAAATTGCAAAATCAATTTTTGTGACTTTCAATTTGTGCAAAAACTGCTGGACCGATTGTTATAGAATTTTAGCACAGATTTTATTGATATATTAGTTAAATAATAAAAATAGTTTAGTAAGTAAATATGTAAATTGGTTAAATGAAATAAATTTTTCTAGTCCAAACTTGTATGCACTTTGAAAAATGCTAAAGCAATTTTTGTGACTTTTAAAATTAATTTATACAAAAACCACTTAACCGATTGTTATGAAATTTTAGCTCAAGATATATTGATACATTAGTTAAATAATAAAAATAGTGTTGTAAATAAATTAGTAAAATTGTTGAACAAATTTACAATTTTTCTGAACTAATACACTTGTTTCAATTGTACGTGTATTTGATGTTAAAGTTAGGCAAGACTTATAAAATTTAGGAACTTTCAAAATAAATTTGTGCAAAAACTACTTGACTCATTGTTATGAAATTTTAACACAAGTTTCATTGATATATTAGTTAAATACTAAAAATAGTTTTGTTGGCAAATATATGCAATGCTGAACAAATTTACATTTTTTTCAGAACTACTGCACTTGTTTGAATTGTATTTGATTTTAAAGTTAGACAAGACATAAAAATTTTGAAACTTTCAAAATAAATTTGTACAAAATCTACTTGACCGATTTTTATGAAATTTTACACAAGTTTCAATAATATGTCAGTTAAATATTAAAAATAGTTTTGTGGGAAAATATAAAAATTGTTGAACAAATTTACATTTTTTTTTCAGAACTACTGCACTTGTTTGAAAGTATTTGATTTTAAAGTTAGACAAGACATACAATATTTTGAAACTTTCAAAATAAATTTGTACAAAAACTACTTGACCGATTGTTTATAAAATTTTAACACAAGTTTTACTGATATATTAACTAAATGATAAAAATAGTTTAGTAAATAAATATATGAAAATGCTGAACAAATTTACATGTTTTTCTGAACTAATACACTTGTTTCAATTGTATTTGATGTTAAAGTTAGGCAAGACTTATAAAATTTAGGAACTTTCAAAATAAATTTGTGCAAAAACTACTTGACTCATTGTTATGAAATTCTGGGACAAGATTTATTGATTTATTAGTTAAATATTAAAAATAGTTTTAATATAGCAAATATATAAAATTGCTGAACAAATTTACATTTATTCTGAACTACTGCACTTGCTTGAATTGTATTTTAATTTAAAGACATTATAGAAATGTTTTTTGTCTTTCAAAATAAATTTGTGCAAAAACTACTGAACCGATTGTAATGAAATTTTAACACAAGTTTAATTAACATATTAGTTAAATATTAAAAATAGTTTTATGAGCATATATATAAACTTGCTGAACAAATTTAAATTTTTTTTTGAACTACTGTACATGTTCAAATTTTATTAGATTACATACAAAATTTTCGAATCTTTCGAAATAAATTTGTGCAAAAACTACTTGACCGATTGTTATGAAATTTTGATATAAGTTTTAATGATATATTAGTTAAATAATAAAAATAGTGTTGTAAATAAATTAGTGAAATTGCTGAACAAATTTACATTTTTTCAGAACTACTGCACTTGGTAAAATTGAGTTATGCAAGACATATTTTATTTTCGAATTTTCCAAATATATTTGTGCAAAAACTACTAGACCGATTGTTATGAAACTTTAACACAAGTTTTATTGATATATTAGTTGAATACTAAAATAGTTTTGTACATAAATATATAAAATTGCTGAACATTTTTTTTTTCTAAACTAATGCACTTTGACAATTTAAACAACCTTACAATTTAAATTGTATTTGATTTTAAAGGCAAGTCATACAAAATTTAAGAACTCTCAAAATAAATTTGTACAAAAACTACTTGACCGATTGTTATGAAATTTTAACACAAGTTTTATCAATATATTAGTTAAATTTTTAAAAATACTTTTGTAAATAAATTAGTAAAATTGTTGAATAAAATTAGATTTTTTTGAACTACTGCTCCGAAATTTACTTCGAACTAGTAAAAATATATAATTCAATCAGGAACAGTTAATAGCTTGTTATTTTTACTAAATATTTTTTCTTGCAATTTTGCTCATCAGTAGAGTCCTTTTTGTAATTTTCTATCTAGATATTTAATTTGCTCGTCAGTAGAGTCCCCTTTCTAATTTCTTTAAAGTATTAATTCACTCGTCAGTAGAGTTCTCTTTTCATTTAAATCAAAATTTCCTTGGCTCGTCAGTAGAGTCCTTTCATTTTGCAAAACAATAACAATAATTAAAACAATCATATTTTCTTCGTCAGTAAAGTTCGGGTTTTGTTTTAAGCTTTAGCAAGTGTGTGTGCGTGTGTACTTTTATGTGTGCGTACCGTGTGTGTGCGTATGTGTACGCATGTGTGCGTACGTATGATTTTAAGATTTGAACTTTTATTTATTATATATAGTACGCACGTGTTTTAGACAGAGAGGGAAATATATACAACGGTGTTCTTGTCTTGCTCACACTCTTGAAGTCGAATCATACTTATAGGGGAGACTGGGGTAGTAAAACATCAAAAATTTAAAAATTTAAATTATTAATACATTTGTCATCAAAGGCAGGTCCAGAATATGCGATTACATCATCTACAAACCCTTTATAACTTATTTAAAATCGTAAAAGTTTAAATTTTTTGCGCGGTACAAAAGCATTCTGGAAGAGCGTTCAAGCTCAAGACTAAAATACACGAAGGCGTTGGTGCGTAGCAAATTTTACAGACATTTTTTTAACTTCCCGAAGGAGAAGTTTATGTTTTCATCAAAAAATCCGAATCGCTAATTTTATGTTTTCTCGACGTTTCAAGCCATTCTGAATCGAATGAGACCAAATTTGGAAAAAGTATGTGTGTTGTGTGTGTGTGTGTGTGTGTGTGTGTGTGGTGAACAGATTTTTTGCCGTAAATCGACGTTTTCTCCAAAACGGTTGGACCGATTTCAAAAATTTAAAAGCCATTTGATGTATCTCGATGAGGACTATCGTCTCTGAGTTTTGTGCGACGATCGGCCGGGCCGTTTCTTTGTAAATTGCAGAAATGTGAAAAATTTTTCGTCCCGTTTTAGCCCGCAATTCTGAATCGATTCTGAAAATTCAAAAACCGTTCGATAGATATTGGTTGGGAATCGTGCTGATTAGTTTTTGGTAAAGATCGGCCGGGCCGTTTTCTTGTAATAAAGTTTTTAAAAAAAAAATTTTGACGATTTTTTTGATTATTTTTTTGACGAAAGATACCATAGTCTTCTAGATCATACTAAAATATTACGGCCCTACGACAACTGGTTCAGCTTTAAAAATTCGTCAAAGTTTGCAAAAATCAGTATGGTCTTTTTGGCATTTGTCAAAATTAGACTTTTGATCGACGTTTTCTCAAAAACGCCTGAACCGATTTTGGAAATTTAAAAGCCATTTGATGTATTTCGGTGAGGACTATCGTTTGTCAGTTTTGTGCAACGATCTGCCAAGCCGTTTCTTCGTAATTTGAAAAAAGTGTTGAACTTTCGTCCACATTTAAGCTCATCCTACCGAACCGATTTTAAAAAATCAAAAACTGTTCGAAAGATATTAGTTGGGAATGATGCTGATTAATTTTAGGTGAAAATCTACCGAGCCGTTTTCTTGTAATTAAATGTTGAAAAAAAGTGTTAAATTTTCGTCTACATTTAAGCTCATCCTACCGAACCGATTTTGAAAAATTAACTAGTGGGGCGCATGGCATCGTGCCTTAAGGCAAATTGCTGGAACTTCCCGTACCAAAAATTTTTTTATTTGAAAAGATTAACATTTTTGAAAAAAATTTACTCTGAAAAAAAATAGAATTTTGAGGAACTATATAAATTTTTGACAAAAACTTACATTTTGTTGAAAAATTTATTTTGAAATATTTTGGAAATTCTGAACTTTTTTTCAAAGCAATCGTACTGCTTTAATGCATAGAGACTAAATATCGAAGCGCGTAAGCGCCGCGTCGCTGTCTAACGCATAAGCATTGGTACGGAACCCATAGGAATGTTAACAAAATGTATACTTATTGTTAAAATCTCTATAAAATATCTGATAATTGATGTGCATATGTCTAATGTCTAATGATTATTGTTGACCGCCAAATGTTATTTTTTTTTTACTTTTTTTACTAGATCTCCGAAACCGCTAGACCTATTTTCATGAAAATTTGATCAAATCTTCATCTTGATAATGCAAGTAAAATGTTTTTGAATTATACAAATCGGACGCTCCGTTCTCTTAAAAACTGAGTTACCGTTTGTGGCTCTTTTTTCCCCATATCTTCGGAACGGACCTGCCTTTGACAAAAACTAATCAGCACGTCTCCTTATCAATACGAATCGAATGTTGTTTGAATTATTCAAATTGCTTCATCCCGGTTCCGGAAATCGTCGACGAAAATTTGTATCTGAACACACACAAATGCACGCACACACATACACACACATAATCAATTTTCTCTAAGGTATGCCAATATATCAGAAACCTTTGAACGTAAAGATATATAAAAATTTTCATTTTCGATTTTTGTGCGATTACTATAACTTACCCTACGGAAAGTTAATTATAAATAAATCAATTTATCATCTCCAGACATTAACAATCGTCATTTCATTTCGAATAAATTTCAAAAAAAAAATAGTTGCCAAATTTCCACAAAATTGAAAAAGTGCTCCCGCATAGTCACAGTCTAAACGCATTTGCAAATAATTCTGTGCGACATTTTCACTTATACTGTGCTTAGCTTGGCGGCATTTTCACATTTTTCAATAATTTTCACAAAATGAAAAAGTGCCCCAATACATAAACAGTCTAAACGCACTTGGATAAACATTTGTACCAGAGTGGCGCTTAGACTGTGCTTAGCTGGGTGATTTTTTGAATTTTTAATCCAAAATTACAAAAAAAAATTTTTGAAAAAAAATTAGAAACAAAAAATTTTTTTTCCAAAATCAATTATTTTGTTGAAACAAGCAGAAAGTTCTTTAGGTAATTTAAATCGGACACTTAGTTCTCTCAAAAACTGCAATTTTTTAACATTTAGCTCTGTATTTCCGGAACCGCTGGGCCAACCTTTGCCAAAAACTAACCAGCTCATCTCCCTACCAATAGGAATCGAATTTTTTTTAAACCATTCAAATCGGTTGATCCGTTCCCTCAAAAAACTCGCTTTCTATTTTCTGCACTCTTTGCTCCATATCTCCGTAACGGCTGGACCTGCCTTTGCCAAAAACTAATCAGCACATCTCCCTATCAATAGGAATCGAATGTTTTTTAAACCATTCAAATCGGTTGATCCGTGCGCCCGAAAACGTGGACGAAAAAAAGCGGACATACAAAAACACAACACACACACACACACACACACACCACACACACACACACACATCCATTTTTCTGAAGTATGCCAAAATGTTCAAAACCTTCAAAACGTCGAGAAATGTAAAAATTTTTGATTTCGATTTTTGGACGATTACTATAACTTACCCTACGGGAAGTTAAAAACTGTTCGAAAGATATTAGTTGGGAATGATGCTGATTAATTTAGGTGAAAATCCACCGAGCCGTTTCCTTGTAATTAACTGTTAAAAAAAAATTAAGCCGTTTTTCATGGAACTTTTTTTGGCGATATACATCATGGTCTTATAGAACTTACTGTAATATTACGGCCTTACAACAAGTAGTTTAATTTTAAAAATTCGTCAACTTTGCTCTAAAATATATCGTTTTTTTTTAAAGTAGGATTGATGAAGTATATTATTTACACATTTTTTTGATCAAGTCGATTATTTACACATATCGGGAAGTTCATGTAATTTGCCTCAAGGCTAAATACCAAACCAACTAGTTACAATTTTTGTTGTAACTCTAAAACTAGTTAGAACTCAAAAATTTTGTCTTCGGAGAAAATGTAGCTTATAAAATTGTCTTTATTTTGTGTTAAGAGCATTTTTATGTACAAAAAGTATTTATAGGTATAAATGAATATTCACATTAAATAGATATTTTTTAACTTCCCGTAGGGTAAGTTATAGTAATCGCAAAAAAATCAAAAATGAAAATTTTTATATATCTTTACGTTTCAGAGGTTTCTGAATATTTTGGCATACCTTAGAAAAAATGGATGTATGTGTGTGTGTGTGTGTGTGTGTGTATGTATGTATGTATGTATGTATGTATGTATGTACGTGTGTGTATGTATGTGCGGATACAAATTTTCGTCGACGATTTCGGGAACACGGATCAACCGATTTGAATAATTCAAAAAACATTCAATTCGTATTGATAGGAGACGTGCTGATTAGTTTTTGGCGAAGGCAGCTCTAGCCGTTCCGAGAGATACGGGGCAAAAAGTGCCGAAAACGGTAACTCAGTTTTTAAGAGAACGGAACGTTCGATTTGAATAATTCAAAAAACCATTTTACTTGTATTGACAAGAGAAGAATCGATAAAATTTTCATGATGGTAGGTCTAGCGGTTTCGGAGATATGGAGGAAAAGTAAAAAAAATGAGCCATTTGGTGGTCAAAAATAATCATTAGACATATGCACATCAAAATTAAGATATTTTATAGAGATTTTAACAATAAGTATACATTTTGTTAACATTCCTATCGGTTCCGTACCAATGCTTATGCGTTAGACAGCGACGCGGCGCTTACGCGCTTTATATTTTGTCCCTATGCAGTTAAAGCAGTACGATTGCTTTGAAAAAAAGTTCAGATCTTCCACAATATGTCAAAAATAAAGAAAAATTTTTTTTTTCAAAAAAAAAAAAAAAAAAAAAAAAAATTAAAAAAAAAAAATTTTTTTTTTCAAAAAAAAGTAATTTTTTGTCCAATTTATAGTTTCTCAAAAATCTTATTTTTTCAAAGTAAATTTTTTTCAAAAATGTTAAATCGTTTTTAAAAAAATAATAATTTTTGGTACGGGAAGTTCCAGCAATTTGCCTTAAGGCACGATGCCTTAATTGCCTTAAGACAGAATTCCACTTACAGCTAGTTTATAAATTGTGATGCAACTACAAATAATTGTTAGAACTCTAA
>NW_020538040.1:867448-911880 GCF_003426905.1 Ctenocephalides felis | reverse complement strand
TTTTAAGATATTTTGTATAATTTGCTGGTCAGTAGAGTCCTTTTTTAATTTTTAAGATAGATATTTTATTTGCTCGTCAGTATAGTCTTTGTTTTATTATTCTAAGTGGATCAATAATTTGCTCGTCAATAGTCTTTTTTTATTTTTAAGATGTTCTAATTATTTTTCTCGTCAGTAGAGTCCCTTTTTAATCTTTAAAATGGATATTTAATATGCTCGTGAGTAGAGTCCCTTTTTAATATTCAAAAAAGATATTTTATTTGTCGTGAGTACAATTATTTTTTATTATGAGTTGATGAATATTTTGCTCGTCAGTAGAGTTTTTTTTATTTTATAAGCTATTCTAATTATATTTTTCGTCATTAGAGTCCTCTTTTAATCTTTTAAAGGGATATTTAATTTGCTCGTCAGTAGAGTCCCTTTATAATATTCAAGAAAGATATTTTATTTGTCGTCGGTACAGTATTTTTTAATATAAGTTGATAATTAATTTGCTTGTCAATAGAGTCCTTTTTATTTTTTAACATGTTTTAATTAGTTTGCTTGTCAATAGAGTCATTTTTATTTTATAAGATGTTCCAATTATTTTTCTCGTCAGTAGAGTCCTTTTTTAATCTTCAAGATAGATATTTATTTTGCTTGTCAGTAGAGTCCCTTTTTAATTTTCAAGATAGATATTTAACTTGCTCGTTAGTAGAGTTCTCTTCGTATCTTTTTGTTAAATTTTTTTTTCATCAGTAGAAGCCAGATTTTATATTCTAGTATGCCAAATAATTTGTTCATCAGTAGAGTCCCTTTTTGTCATTTCTACTGTTTTTGCAATTTTTCTTACTTACAAAAATCCTTAATAAATCGATCACGTGATTAATGGACGCCCCCTGAGGTCGATTATTTACACGTATTGGTATTGGTATTTTTATGCAACTTGCCCTAAGGCAAAATGCTACTTGCATAATAAATTTGCTTGTCAGTAGACTTCTTTTGTCCAAATTAATATTAAAGATAAATAAAGGCCTGTATAATAATTATTGATCTACGATAAATAAAGGAAAATTGTAATTTTTTTGAAGAAAAGTATTTATTTTTGACGTTTAAGAAAATGGCCAGAAGATCTACTAACTGAATTTAAACTTTGTTTATATTAGTAACATAGATTATTTATTAACATAGATTTATTTTGTTAACATTGATTTATTATTAACATAGATTATCTACAGGGAAATCTCTTCAGTAGAGGAGACCTCTAAATAACATATGTAATGGATCACATAGGCTCTTAAAAATTTGTCTATAATAAATAAAGAAGAAAAAAACACATTTTTGACGTTTTGGGATACAGTGTTTTTCACCTTTAGTTTTTTTTGTAATTAAGAAAAATGCATTCTATTCATAATTAGTTTTAATCAACAGTGTTTTCATATTAGTTTTCGAACAAAAAATCTAAACAAAATAAAAATTGGTTCACAAAATTAATATTTTCGGCTACCTCGACTAACCATCAGTAACAGAAATTAAAGTTTCTTTTACCGGCGGAACTTTTACCTTACAAGGGTGAAACATTGATTTACCGGGTCAACTAGTATATTATATATATATATATATATATATATATATATATATATATATAAATTAGGGTTTGTCTCATCATATAATATCATATGATATGATACGATGGTGTCCCTAATAAGAAGTTCAATGTAGCCATTACTTAATAGACAAGCAAAGTCTTTGTTTGTAAACAAAGATTTCGTTGCAGATACAAAACGAATTTATTACTCCTTCATAGTATATATACTGTGTATATATATATATATATATATATATATATAAATCTTTGTATTTGTTTGCTGGATGCAATTAAATACAGTCATCGAGGCAAATTAGTCATTTTATAATGCGACTTTGGCCGCACCCACTTCTTCTTACTTTTCATAATACTTTTTCACATAATCGACTCCTGTTGTTTAGAAAAGGAATACATTCATAAATTATGTATATATGATATATATATATATATATATATATATATATACATGAATATTGTGCACTTGGAAAAATACCTGAAGATGGGACGCACCTAGTTCCGAAACGTCTGTGATAAATATAAATTTCTTAATTGTATTTTTGTTCAATTTCACATAATTTTGTTCAAATATTAATTTTTTAATTGTATTTTGATTCTGTTCCACATAATTATAGATTAATTTGACAACATTTAGACATAAACTAGGTGTAAGTGGGTCATTTTAGCCTTAATGCAAATTGCATCAAATTTTACTTAACCTCTGAACTTTCTTGAAATTAATAGTTTTGCGCACATAGATACAAGTAAAAAGTATACTAATATCTTACTTTATGTTCGCTCGTCAGTAGAGTCCCTTTTTAGGTTTCCATCCAAGATTGCTTATCAGTAGAGTCCGTTTTTAACGTTTGGCGTGTTCTATTAAAGTTTGCTCGTCAGTAGAGTCCTTTTTTAAAGTTTGATGAGTTTCATCATAGTTTGCTTGTCAGTAGAGTCCTTTTCCTAATATTTTATGATTTTTATTAAAGATTGCTCGTCAGTAGAGTCCTTTTTTAAAGTTTGATGAGTTTTATTAAAGTTTGCTCGTCAGTAGAGTCCTTTTTTGAAGTTTGGTGAGTTTTATTAAAGTTTGCTCGTCAGTAGAGTCCTTTTTTAATGTTAGATGAGTTTTACCAAAGGTTGTTTGTCAGTAGAGTCATTTTTTAAAGTTTGATGAGTTTTATCAAAGTTTGCTTGTCAGTAGAGTCCTTTTCTAATGTTTGATGAGTTTCATCAAAATTTTCTTGTCAGTAGAGTATTTTTTTAATGTTTGATGAGTTTTGTCAAAGTTTTCTCGTCAGTAGAGTCCTTTTTTAAAGTTTGATGAATTTTATCAAACGTAGCTTGTCAGTAGAGTTTTTTTTTTAATGTTTGATGAGTTTCATCAAAATTTGCTCGTCAGTAGAGTCCTTTTTTAAAGTTTGATGAGTTTCATCAAAATTTGCTCGTCAGTAAAGTCCTTTTTCAATATTTGATGAGTTTTACCAAAGTTTCCCTGTCAAACGGGTCTTTTTTCTAATGTTTGTTGACTTTTATTAGAGTTTGCTCGTCAGTATAGTCCTTTTTTAAAGTTTGATGAATTTTATCAAAGGTTGCTCGTCAGTAGAGTTTTGTTTCATATATTGATAATTTCATACTAATAATAAGAAAAATAATTTAAAAGAAACCTGAACAAATTGTTTATAGTGAAAAGGGACTCTACTGACGAGCAAACTGGTATTCCATCTAACGACAAGAATGATTTTTTTAAAAAAGGGACTCTACTGACGAGCAAACTTATTTTGCATCTAGAAAACCAAACATTATATCGACAAGAATGGTTTATTGGTGAAAAAAGGACTCTACTGACGAGCAAATTGATATTACTATATCTGGGGATAAATTGATTTATTTATGATTTACTCAGATTTGATTTGCTCAGATATAACAAGAATAGAAAAATAATAAAAGTTACACTATTTGTAATAATATATTATTGAAAACGTTTAAAATTTCTCGAATAATTCATTACGGTACGGGAAGTTTCAGCAATTTTCCTTAGGGCACCATGCCATACATCACTAGCTTGAATTCTTAATTTAACAAAATACTTTTAGAAATATTACATTAGAAATTGAGGCTTATAGTGCAAATGGTGCGACCTGAGGAGCTCTTTGAATATAAAATTGTATATATTTCCAATATAATCAAATGTATCTCAAAGACGTTTCGCAGAATCGTGTTTTATTTAAACAGAATACAGAAAAAACATACTAATCAATAATAGCAATATTAATACTAATTTCTAAATTCATTTTTATTTAAATACTAGTATTTAACAAAATAGAAGTGTTATATTTTTATTAGAAAATCCGATTTGCTTTTTATATCTTCTAGCTATTCTGAATCGTTTGACACCAAAATTTATTGAAAAATAATGTGTGTGAATTGATGTAGTTGTATCATTTATAAGCTAATTAGATTATTACGTAACATTTGCGAACTTAATTAAGTGTATGTGGTATTTTGCCTTATGGCAAGTTGCTCTAAATATACAAATAAGACATTTTGAGAAAAAAACTGAAGATAAAAAGCGTTTAGTTTCTAAATGTCGAAAATAAATTCTTTTTTCCTAAAAACTTACATTTTGTTTTTGTTTGCATTAATAATTATTAAAAATGCATATTTATCTTCATTATTGATTTATAGAGTGTCCGAGAAAAGAAATCTACTAACGAGCAAATCAATTACGTATAAAAGGCTCAACTTAAATAATCGACATAATAATAAGAATTAAGATTTAGCAACATAATTTTATAAAGTAACAAAATTAACTAAAACAAAAAGGACTTTACTGACGAGTAAGTTATTTGGCAATCTAGAAAATAAAATGAGGACTCTACTGACAATGAAACTGGAATTATATATTGACTAAAAAGAGACTCTACTAAGGAACAAACTTAATTGTGATTTTAAAAAGAAAAAAGGTACTTTATTGATGAGCAAATATTGATTTTGATTAGGAGGTATAAAAGATGCACTGAAAACGGAATTAAAATAAAATATTAAATAAGAAAGGAACTCTACTGATGAGCAATCTAATACGAGTTCAAGAAGATTCAGATCAAAAAGATAAAAATGACTACTGACGAGCAAAATGAAATTCGATTTAATTTGAGAAAAAGGACTCTACTGACACCCAAATTATTTGGCTATAAAATGAATTAAATTTAAAAAATAAATAAAAAGGAACTCTACTGACGAGCAAACTAATACAAGTCGTAAAAGATTCTTAGATCTAATTGAAGAAGATAAAAAGGGACTCTACTATGTCCTTTAGAATGATGTAGAATGTCATATTCAGAATATTGGTTTGTTCTTAAATTTTCAAAATCGTTTGAAGTTTTTTTGGTGAAAATAAATTTGTGCATACTGGCTAATTACATAGAAACGGCTCAGCCGATTGTTTGGCAAAAATAAACAACGTTATTTATTATAGAATTTCATCAACTGTCTATTTAATATTTTGAAATCGGTACAGCCGTTTTCGAGAATTGAAGGTTGAATTCTTATACCTTATTTTGGTGTCAGACTGCATTCTGATCAGATTTTCTGTGAAAACATAAACATCTTATTAGGGAAGTTATTCAATATTTTATTACTATATAATATTATTTAACTGATTATAATAATATACTTACCCTTTTTCGATTTATTAGTTGATTAATGAAATCTTTTAACGAATTTCAAACGAGCTGTCAACTGTTGAAACTGTCAAACATGGACGCCATTAGATGTAAAATTATACAAATATAATTGTTTTTGGAATTGATACAACAATATAACATTTTTGGAATTTATTATAATATTTTTATTTGTTTAATACATAATATTAATATATAATATTTAACTTAAGTATTATTTATTCACTAATACTTTTAAATTATTCACAAACTGTCATAATTGAAAACTGTCAAACATGGATGCCATCAATATTAATAAATATTTTAAACAAATATAATAATATATTTTAGGAACAATAATAATATTATTAGTAGAAAATTAAATTTCAAGTTTATTACATAATATTAAATTTTTTTTTGTTTTATCAGTTAAATACTAAAAAATCTTTAAATTGAAAAACTCTCAAACATGGATGCCATTAATATTATCCAATATTTTAAATAATTCTGTTCAAAGTTTATCTAAGATAATATTTGTGAACAAGACAATATCAAACATATAATTTTACAACATTTTACTATAATATTACTTCAATAATTATAATATTTTACTTTAGACAATTAATAAAAACTTTTAAAAGAATTTCAAACGAGCTGTCAACTGTTGAAACTGTCAAACATGGACGCCATTGAATGAAAAATTATAAAATTATTATTTTGCAATTAATACAAAATTATATCATTTTTGCAATGTATTATATTTTTATTAGTAATAAATAAAATTATAAAATGAGTATAAAATTCATATAATTAATTATTATGAAATTAATATAATAATAATATATTAATGTTAACAATTTTAGTGTGAAAAATTTAAATATTGACAAAGAGAGCGAGAGAGGGAGAGAGAACATCAGACATTCTGTATGTGCGAGGGAGATGCAAACACAAGAATTATAATTAAAATAAAATTAGTGTTTTTTAAATATTCTGTTCAAAGTTTATATTTATATTTATGAATGAAGAAGACAATGTCAAAAATATTATTTCACAACATTTTACTATAATAATAATATTTTACTTAACTTGTAGCGATTTATTAGTTAATTAATGAAAACATTTAACGAATTTCAAACAAGTTGTCAGTTGTTGAAACTGTCAAACATGGACGCCATTGAATGTAAAATTATAAAATAATAATTGTTTTTGGAATTAATACAATATTATAAAATTTTGGAAATTCATTATAATATTGTTGTAAGTTCAATACATAATATTGATATATAATATTTAACTTAAGTATATTTGATTATATTTTTCATTAATACTTTTATTTTAAGTACAAACTGTCAAACATGGACGTCATTAATAATCAAATTACATTTGTTGAATTAACATAATATTATACTTGTTGAAACTACTATAATTTTATTATACGCCATTGGAATACTTTATTTTCAAATATAATATAATATAAAACATTTAAAATTAAACATTTGTATTTGAATAATTTTTCCGTTAAATATTTTACATCGTTTGTTAGCAATTGGCAACACTGAAAACTGTCAAAGATGGCGGATTGTATGAGAGCGAAGACAATTTTGACATTTACACTCGCAATAAATTTGCAATAATTGTAATAAATTTGATATTTGTGTGTGAAATGTTTGTTAAGTAGTATACAATATTTTTTTAAATAATTTTGGAGTCTATAAATAATAAATTAGTGTTTCATTACAAGTGTTAGTGCAAGTGTGAGGATTTAAAATAAATATGAAGGAGTTTCGGAAGGTTTTTGAGGTTAGTCCAATTTATTTGACATTCTTAAATTAATAATTTTTTTCTCCTGGCTTTTCAATTCCCTGTAGGTATTTATTTTCCTGTATAATTTTATTCTGCAATCGTTCGCCTATTAAATCGCTACTTTCTAAATAGTAGAATTTTCTCAATAATAATTTCCTCAGCCCAGTTCTATATGTGTCTTGTTTTTTTTTTGCAAATCTTGATTTGTTGTAATATAATAACCTGTTGGCAAGTTGCTGATCATTATTATGTAAAATGTAAAATGTAAAATAATTATCTTGTCGGCTTCAATAATAATATATCCATATGTATATATATATATATATATATATGTGTGTGTAAGAAAATTTCTAATTCTCAACAAATATTATTATTATTATTAATAACAATATAATTATTGTAATTATGCGAGAGTACTTAAAATAATTGCAACAAAGTGCGTGCAAATTTATTTTAAGAAATTAGACTAAAATGTAGGCCTTTGCCCTAATTTATAATTAAATTTTGGGTTCCGTACCCTAAAATAAATGCCTAATAACACTTAATTGTTACCAGAATTTTTTTATATAGTTTTGAAATTTTTTTGGATAATATTTACAGCCAACAAATGTAATGAAGGTATAGAATTTTTGTAGATTTTAGAGAGAAAAGTTGCGTTTTTGACGAGCTCTCCAGGACGTACTGTTTGTGTATAAGGGTTGTTATTTAAATATGTCATACTTTAATATATGTACTTTGATAACATATTTTGAAATTGATATACTTTCTTGCAAAATATTTAGTTATTTACAATTTTCTGAACTTTAACGCATTCTTAATTTATAGTTATTCTATTGACATTGAATATAAAGTTGTGTTTTTGACGAGCTCTCCAGGACGTACCGTTTGTCTATAAGGGTTGTTATTTAAATATGTCATATACTAATATATGTATTTTGATAAAAAATTATAAAATTAATATATTGTCTTGCAAAATTTTTAGATATTTATAATTTTCTGAACTTAGCACATTTTTAATTTGTTGTTACTCAATTGACATTGACTATAAAGTTGCGTTTTCAACGAGCTCTCCAGGATGTACCGTTTGTGTATAAGGGTTGTTATTCAAATATATCATACTTTAATATATGTACTTTGATAACAGTTAAAAAAATTTATAAGTTTTTTTGCAAAATTTTTAGATATTTATAATTTTCTGAACTTTTCACATTCTTAATTTGTTATTATTCAATTGACATTGACTATAAAGTTGAGTTTTCAAAGAGCTCTCCAGGACGTACCGTTTGTCTATATGGGTTGTTTTTGGAATATAATATACTTTAATATATTTACTATGTTTATGAATATTTGCAATCATAAATGTTTTTGCAAAAACTTAAGTTATTTAGAATTTTCTGAACGTAGCACGTTCTTAATTTATTGTTATTCAACTTACATTGAGTACAGAGTTGCGTTTTTGATGAGCTCTCCAGGACGTACCGTTTGTGTATAAGGGTTGTTATTCAAATATAATATACTTTAATATATGTATTTTTATATCAATTAGTAAAATTAGTATGTTTTTATGCAAAAAAATAGATATTTATATTATTCTAAACTTTACACATTCTTAATTTATTGTTATTCAGCTGACATTGACTATAAAGTTAAGTTTTCAACAAGCTCTCCAGGACGTACCGTTTGTATATAAGGATTGTTATTTAAATATGTCATTCTTTGGTATATGTACTATGATAATAAATTTTAAAATTTACAAGTATTTTGGCAAAAAATTTAGATATTTTCAATTTTCTGAACTTAACACATGTTTAATTAGTTGTTTTTTAATAGACATTGACTATAAAGTTGAGGTTTTCAAAGAGCTCTCCAGGACGTGACGTTTGTCTATAAAGGTTGTTATTTAAATACAATATACTTTAGTATAAGTATTTTGATAACAAATTATATAATTTGTATATTTTTTCGCAAGAAATTTAGATATTCATAATTTTCTGAACTTAGCACATTTTCAATTAGTTGTTTTTTAATAAGCATTGACTATAAAGTTGTGTTTTCAACGAGCTCTCCAGGACGTACTGTTTGTCTATAAGGGTTGTTTTTTAAATATGTCATACTTTAATATATTTATTTTGATAACAAATATTAAAATTAGTATATTTTCTTACAAAATATTTTTATATTCATTATTTTCAGATTTTAGTACATTTATAGATTTTTGATTAACACATTTTTGAAAATATTGATTTCTAACGAGCTCCTCAGCACGTACGTTAAATCTATTTTTAAATTATTGCACAGACAAACAATGTTATTACTATAATAAGTTTCAAGTTGAAAAATAAGTTCAATCTAAAAATGCAAATTTTAGCGATTTTTTCGCTTCGAAAGAACGAAAACAAATATGTTTTTCTTAGAGAATTAATAGTCTAATTTATTTTAAATCGAAGACGAAAAATAACAAGGATTCTTATTCGATTTATAAAAAAACTAGCTGTGTATAAATAAAATTGTAGTATATAAAATCTGTCCTGATGAGCTCGTTAAAATAATTACTACTTTTTTTATAAATAGTTCAATACTATATTGTATTAGTATATTGTTCTGAATTATTTGATTAGATTTATATGATTTTTAATGAGCTCTCCAGGATGTACTGTTTCAACTAGGTGTATATATTTTCAGTATATTATACCTAATTATATGTGTTATGATAATAAATATTAAAGTAGACATGTCTTTTGCAAAATTTTTAGAAATTTTTCACATATTTTAATACGTGACTTAAATCAGAACTGAAATTGGTGAATAAAATTTTGTGAACAAACGGATTTTTTGTAAATAATTTTATTCTGGATGTTATCATTTGTTATACTACAATAGATAGGAAAATTTGTAAACGTCTTATTGATATATAATACTTTATATAAATTTTATTAATTTGTTCCTAAAATTAACAAAAATTAAACATATGTCTACAAATACTCGTACAAACCATAACGCCAATATGATGACAATTTTCTTAATTTTTATGAACAATTTTGTTTTAAACATTACAATTATTTATACACCAAGTTTTAGTAAAATTTAAAGGTTTTTAAATGTTATAAGACAATTATAATTTTTGTTTATAAATTATTGATAGTAAATTTTACAAGCATTCTAATTATTAATAAACATTGTATACTATTTTATTAATTTATTACCAAAATTTGCAAAATATAAAAAATTCTCTACCAATTTTCACACGTATAAACAATTGCTCTAATATGAGGATAGATTATTAAATTTAATTTTTTTTATAAATATTTTTTTACAGAGAGATATAATTCATTATATACAGATCGATAGCAAAAATTATACGCTTTTCAATTATATATGATAATCTTTTTTAGTTTTATTATTTTTTTGCTAAAATTAGCAAAACGTATGAAAATGTCCGCGGAATCATAATTAAATAGTTTATGTAAATAAAAAAATTTGTCATTAACAATTTTGTTCTGAATATTATTATTTGTTATACACCAATTGATAGCAAATTTTATAGGCTTTCTAATGATATACAACAATATTTATTAATTATATTTTGCTAATTAGTAAAATTTGCAAAACCTGAAAAAATATCTTCCAATTTACACTGCAGTATAACGACAAATAGGTTTAAACACATTTTATGAACAAATGCTTTTTTATCAACAATTTTGTTTCAAACATTATAAATTTATTTATACATTCCGATAGTAAATTTTATAAGCTTTTCAGAAATATTTGATAATAATTTCTAACTTTATTAGTTTTTGCTAAAATTTGCTAAACATGAAAAATGGTCAAGTGACAAATTAACAAAATTAAATAATTTTGCAAAACGAAAATATATTTTATAAACAATTTTGTTCTGTGTATTATAGATTATTATACATATTATACAACAGCACATTTTATTGTTTTTTTAATGATATATCATAATTTTAATTTATTTTATTAATTTACTGTTAAATTTAGCAAAACTTAAAGAGGTACCACAAATGTTTATATAAAACATTGCTTGCTTATATTATTAAGGATGTTTTAACCATTATATTAACAAATGTGTTTTTCAAAAATTTGTTCTGAACATTTTTAACTTATTTACATATACCGTTAGTAAATTTTCTAAGCTTTTCAGAAATATTTGATAATATTTACTAAATTTACTAGTTTTTGCATATTAACAGAATCAAAATAAATTTGTAAATAAAAATAATTTTCATAAACAATTTTGTTCTGGTATTATAAAATTTTATATATCAATCAATTGTAAATTTTATTAGCTTTCAATTGATATATAACAATAAATACTTGTTCTATTAATTTTTTGTTAAAAAATGCTTAATGCAATACATGCCAACTTTACGGTCATACAAAATCGTATTGCTATCTTTCGCGTAACAAAATTTAATTCTCCTAAGAAGTTTTACTTCTAAAATATATTATCTAATTATCTAAATATTATAAATCACATTATTATTATTATTATTATTATTATTATTAATTTGGGTTCCGTACCAAATGAAAATGTAGGCCATTACCATATGGTATTGCGCAGTATGTATTTGCGGTAATTTAATACGTAGTACAGTGGTATAGTGGTATCGTGGTATTGGTAATATTATTATTGAAATATTACGAGATATTACGAGTCTCTCATGTTAGTAGTTAACTGACGACTATTAACTCGATTTTACTTTCTAACGTTTCTGTAAGGACAAATATATATGTACGTATGTAGGGAAATATACACATTAAATGTATATGTATGTATATATATATATATATATATATATATATATATATACAAATGATTTTAATGCGTATGTTTTATTATAACAAATTGTGTACAATTCTGTTATAATAACAATAATTGCAACTAAGTTTATGAATAATTTTGTTCTAGACTTTAAAATAATTTATATACAAGTCGATAGAGAATTTTATAAGCTTTTTGATGATATATAATATTTTATATAAATTTTGTTAATTTATTGTTAAAATTTGCCAAATTCAAAAAAACTTCCATAAATTTTTCAATCAATCAATCAATTTTTTTTTTGAAGCTATAATGTATAGACCATTTTTGATATTTGTGTCACTAAATTTATTTTACGTAAAAAAATTTGTTTTGGATTTTATAATAGTTTATATACTAATTGATGGAGAATTTTATAAGCTTTTTAGTGATATATAATACTTTATATACGTTTTATTAATTTATTGGCAAAATTTAAAATAATGTCCAAAAGTTTTAATTATTGTATGAAGAAATTTTAATGTTTTTATTACAAAATTTATTTTTCATGATTTAATTTGTTTCGGACTTTATAATAATTTATACAGAAGTTAATATATAATTTTTTAACCTTTTTTAATTATATATACTAGTTGTTACCAATCTTGTCAAATTTTATAAAGTTCCAAAAAATGTCAGCAAACAATGTATTAATCAATTTTGTTTCGGATTTCATAATTAATTATATAGAAGTTGATAGATAATTTTATAAGTTTTTCAATGATATATTATACTTTATATAAAATATATTAATTTGTTGTAAAAATTTACAAAATATACAGAAATGTTCACAAACTATCCCATATGCATTTTATGGATATTTTATATACAAATATTTTTTTATAAACAATTTTATTCTAGACTTTATAATAATTTATACGCAAATCGATAGAGAATTTTATTAGCTTTTTAATGATATATAATACTTTATCTAAATTATAACAATTTGTTGCAAAAATTAAAAATATATACAAAAATGTCGACAACCATCATATTTGTATTCTATAAATATTTTATAAAAAATATTTTTTTATAAACAATTTTGTTCTGGACTTTATAACAATTTATATACACATTAATAGATAATTTTATAAGCTTTTTAATGATATATTATAGTATATGAATTTTATTACTTTGTTGCTAAAATTAGCAAAATGTAAAAAAATGTCTACAAACTTCTCTATATTCCATTAATTACACAATGTCGTGACACAAAATTTTATTTGCCCGTCAGTAGTGTCTATTTTCTTAGAGTCCATGTTTCTGATCATTAGAGAGATATAATTAATATATTATTTTTATTATTATTTAGTTTTTATTATTTTTCCCCCAATTCGTCCCTGTGTCCATTCTCTCCGATCTTTATCTTAATTCCTTAGAATATGATTCATTGTTCCGAACGACATTTTTAATGTTCAAATGCGATTTGTGCGGATTTTTTTACATTTTTTCTTTCTGTTAATTCGCCAAATTATGTTTGCGCAAAATAAAACAAAAAAAAATTAGCAATTTTGCAAAAAATTTACATCAACAATCAATCTTGATCACAAAATTACATTCAGAATTCGCGAACCGTGAAACCTTGTTGTTATTAAAAATAAATCATGCAAATTTAATATTGTTTGTTGCAAAAATAAAGAAATGATAATTATTTGATTTGAATTTAAATCGGGCAGCAGCGATGTCAATTTTGAGGGAAAAAATTGTAACAGAATATTTGTCATTGTAATTTGTAACATGTAATTTTGTTTAGTAAAGCCATATCCTGGATAAAAACAGATATTCTCGTCAGTAGAGTTCTTTTCTACATAAAATAATAGTTTTGCTTGTCAGTAGAGTCCTTTTCTAGATAAAAAAAATGGTTTGCTCGCCAGTAGAGTCCTTTCCTGGATAAAAATAGATATTCTTGTCAGTAGAGTCCTTTCCTGGATAAAAATAGCTTGCTCGTCAGTAGAGTCCTTTTCTAGACAGAAAATTAATTTGCTCGTCAGTAGAATTCTTTTTTGGATTAAAAAATGATTTGCTCGTTAGTAGAGTCTTTTTATGGATATAAAAAATCAATTTACTCGTTTGTAAGGTCCTCTTATAGATAAAAAATGGTTTGCTCATCAGTAGAGTCCTGTTTTATATAAAAGAAATCGTTTGCTCGTCAGTAGAGTCCTTTTCTGGATAAAAACAGATTTTCTCGTCAGTAGAGTCCTTTTGTGGATAAGAAAATTAATTTTCTCTTCAATAGAAATTTGTTTCTGGACAAAAAATGGTTTGCTGGTCAGTAGTGTCCTTTCCTGGATAAAAAATTAATTCTTTCGTCAATAGAGTTTTTTCTGGATAAAAAAGGGTTCTGCTGGTCTTGTAGAGTACTTCTCTAAAAAAAAATGATTTGCTTGTCAGTAGAATCCTTTTTTGGTTATAAAAGATCGATTTGCTCGTCTGTAGAGTCTTTTCCTGGATAAAAATAGATTTTCTTATCTGTAGAGTCTTTTCCTGGATAAAATAAATTGATTTTTTCCTCAGCAGAGTTCTTTTCTATATCAAAAATTTTTTTTTGTCAGTAGAGTCCTTTCCTGGATAAAATAAATTGATTTTTTCCTCAGCAGAGTTCTTTTCTATATCAAAATTTTTTTTTTGTCAGTAGAGTCCTTTCCTGAATAAAAAAAAACGATTTGCTTTGTCAGTAGAGTTCTTTTCTTAATGAAAATTGATTTACTCATCAGTAGAGTCCATTTCTTAATCAGAAAATGGTTTGCACTCACTAGAGTCATTATCTTGATTAAAAAATGGTAAATAAATAAATAAATAAATAAAAGTAGTTTTCTTTCAACATAAAAACAGATTTTATCTTCAGTAGAGTAGTTTCCTGGATAAAAATTCGTTTGGTCTTCAGTAGAGTCCATTTCTGGATAAACATTGTTTGCTCGTCAGTAGAGTCCTTTTTTTGGATAAGGAAATTAATTTTCTCGTCATTGGAATTTTGTTTCCGGACAAAAAATGGTTTGCTGGTCAGTAGTGTCCTTTCCTGGATAAAATAAATTGAGTTTTCCCTCAGTAGAGTACTTTCCTAGATAAAATTTTTTTTTGTTGGTCAGTAGAGTCCTTTTCTGGATAAAAATGGTTTGCTCGTCAGTAGAGGCATTTTCTGGATAAAAATAGATTTTCTCGTCTGTAGAGTCGTTTTCTGGATAAAAATGATTTGCTCGTAAGTAGAGGCATTTTCTGGATAAAAATAGATTTTCTCGTCTGTAGAGTCGTTTTCTGGATAAAAAATAGTTTGTTCGTCAGTATAGTCCTTTTTTGGATCATAAAATCAATTTTGCTAGTCGGTAGAGTACATTTTTGGAGGTAAAAAAAATTCTCGTCTTTTCTGTTCTAAGCCTACATTCTAAGATAAAAATTGTCTGGGTATTTTCTTGTTTAGGAAATATATTTTGCTCGTCAATAGAGTCCTATTTCTGTTTCCATTCTGAATTTAGATACCTTATCAATAGAGTTTGTTTCTAGTTTTCATAAAGTGTTTGGTTTGCTTGTCAGTAGAGTCCCTTTTTACTAGGTCTAAAGTCAGTTTGCTCGTTAGTAGAATCCTTTTTAATTACGAAAAGATTACTCAAAGACTTTTGATTACTTTATTTTACATTTTTGTTAAAATATCCTAAGATTCCACATCTCTGATCCTTGCAGAGCGCCGGTTTGAAATGTTTATATGATATTATGTGAATTTTTAAATTTCGTTTTAAAAATCTTCAAGATCTCCGAAGGAAAAGAATGGAAAGGATAAATTAAGCCGATGACAATGAAAAGGACTCTACTGACGAGCAAATCGTATATCCAGTAAAAACAGATATTTAAGTAATTACTCTTTAAGGATCAGAGATATGGACTTTCTGATCTCTATATGAACAATTCGGTGCAGTGACATGAAAATAAGAAAAGGACTCTACTGACGAGCAAACTTTATTTTTATTAAAAATTAATATTTAAAACATACAACTCCTTAAGGATCAGAGACATAGACTCTCTGTAAAAAAACACTTTTTATGAAGAAACAGGGTATTTACGGATGAGACACACATACACACACACAACAAACTTTCGATATGTGATTGTGAAAAAAAATAAAAAGTGACAATTGAAGAGATACTTCTAGAGAACGTAAAAAACTATTATTTGCAAAGTATACTTTTATACATTTTTTTTTTCGAAATTATAAATGTGTGTTCTTACATTATGGATCTGCCTTCGACCTCAATTCAAATCTATTACGTGTGATCTAATTATTTACTTAATTCTTAAGACGATTATAAACGTCATTGACACTTAATCTTATTTTTCGCAAATTTAATCGGATTTTGGCGACGAATTATTTTTTTGTTGCTATTATTATGACTCAATCGAGGATTAATTTAGAAATATTTGAACAAAATTATTTGTTTTTATAAAATACGATACGCTATTGTAGATAATATAGTTCAGGGCAGGCAGCGAGGACTTTGTTTATATTTTTGAAGTCTTGAATCATTTTGTTTGTCACTAGAGTCCTTTTCTTGATTTTTTTTAACGAGATTTTGAATTTGCTCGTGAAGAGAGTCTCTTTTTAAAAAGATATTTAATTTGCTCGTAAGTAGAGTCATTTTTTAAATTTGAAAAAGATAAAAAAAAATTTAAGTAAAACCTCTTTCGTAAAACTAAATTAGCTCTTCGATAGAGTTTCTTTTTATTTTTTATTATTCAATTTGTTTATCAGTAGAATCCATTTCTCATTTTCTTTTTTCAACAAGATTTTTAATTTGCTTGTCAGTAGATTCCTTTTCTCGATTTCTTAAAATATTGAATTTGCTAGTAAGTAGAGTCCCTTTTTTAATTTTTAAACGGGTTATTTTTAAAATTTTCAACGAAATATTTAATTTGCTTGTCAGTAGAGTTCCTTTCTAATTTTAATTTTTTAACGAGTTATATAATTTGCTTGTCAGTAGAGTCAATTTTTCAAATTTTAAAGAGATATTAAATTTGCTCGTCAGTAAAGTCCTTTTCTAATATTTTAACTAGATATTGAATTTGCTCGTTAATAAAGTCCCTTTCTTAATTTTTTAACGAGTTATTTAATTTGCTTGTCAGTAGAGTCCCTTTTTTAATTTTTTAATGGGTTATTTTATTTGCTCGTCAGTAGAGTCCTTTCTTTAATTTCTAAACGAGTTATTTAATTTGCCTGTCAGTAGAGTTTCTTTCTTATTTTAATTTTTCAACAAGAAATTGAATTTGCTCGTTAGTAGTCTTTTTTTTTTCAATTTTACAACGAGATATTTTATTTGCTAATCAGTAGAGTCCATTCCTTAGTTTTTCAAAGAGATCTTGAATTTGCTAGTTAGTAGAGTCCCTCCTTAAAGAAATATTAAATTTGCTCGTCAGTAAAGTCCTTTTCTAATATTTTAACTAGATATTAAATTTGCTTGTTAATAGAGTCCCTTTCTTATTTTTTTAACGAGATATTTAATATGCTCATCAGTATAGTTCTTTTCTTATTATTTCAAAGATATATTTAATTTGCTCGTCAGTAGTGTCCCTTTTTAAAATTTTAGAGTGATATTAAATTTGCTTGTGAGTAGAGTTACTTTCTTAATTTTTTCTTAACGAGATATTTAGTTTGCTTGTCAGTAGAGTCCTTTTTTAATATCTTAACGAGTTATTTAATTTGCTTGTCGGTTGGGTGTAAAATGACGTCACAAATTTCGGAATTAACTATATAAAAAAGTTTTAGTAACTCGCTTCAAGAAAAAATGCCACTTACACCTAGTTCTACTTAAAAATCACTCATCTAAATATAATATTCAGTCGAGTCCTCTTTTCCTGTTTGCTAAAATAAATTAGTTAGGTAGTCAATACGGTTTTTTAAAATAAACTCGCCAGTAGAGTCCTTTTTTCAAAAATTTTGCATTTTTTTGTTATCTGTTTTGCTCAATTTAAGATCGATGAGATTACTCGTCAGTAGAGTCCCTTTTTATAACATAAATTATTCTCATTGATATAATATTTGTTTTGCTCCAAATAAGATCAGTTTGCTGGTCAGTTGAGTTCTTTTTTATCAAATATCAAAATTAGTCATTATTTTCCTTTTAATATTTTTTTTTCAAGATATAATATCAGCTAATAAAATAACTCGTTAAAAAATTAACAAAGGGACTCTACTGACGAGCAAATTTAATATCTCGGTAAAATACTAGAAAGAGACTCTACTGACGAGCAAATTAAAATACTCGTTGAAAAATTAACAAAGGGACTCTACTGACAAGCAAATTAAATGCCTTGCTAGAAAATTAAAAAAAGGACTCTACTGACAAGCAAAATTAAATTACTCGATGAAAAATGAAGGAAGGAACTCTACTGACTAGCAAATAAAATAACTCGTTGAAAAAATAAGAAATGGACTCTAAAATTTAATTTTTATTAAATTTACTCGTTAAAACAAGCTAATTTAATATTTCGTTAAATTATCAGAAAGGGACTTTACTGACAAGAAAAATTAAATTACTCGTTGAAAAAGTGGTTAAGAAAGGAACTCTACTGACGAGAAAATTAAATATCCTGTTGAAAAATAAATGACTACAAATTATATAAATTATATATAATTTTCTGTTATTTTTATCAAAATCAAGTTCGTTCGTCAGTAGAGTCCCTTTTGTAAATTTCTTCTAAAGGTATATTTTGCTCGTCAGAAGAGTCCTTTTATTATACTAAACATTTAATACTAGAAATTTTATGGCAAAACAACGTTTGCCGGGTCAGCTAGTATATATATATATATATATATATATATATATACATATATCGTATGTATCTCGTATGATATACATTGTATCTCGTGTAGCAGGTCGTTACTTCGGTTGTAGTTCTTATTTTTCAATTTGTGTTTCGTTTCTTCGTGTTCGTATGTGTTCGTGTGTGTTCGTGTGTTTTTTAGTGTGGTAGTAGTGTTCGTTCGACTCGTTGGGCCCTGTGTGGTGTTTATACGCTAACTTAGGCTACCGGTTTTGAAATGGGCCTCTTTTCTTTTACTCTTTTAGTCTTTTAGTCTTTTTGTTTTTGTTCTCGAACGCAGCAGATTCGTACACTCACACCGAAAGATATATAGATAAATGGACATACGGGCAAGTGCATTGGACAGGGCCGAATCGGGGGAGAATTTAATTAGAAGTAGAATGGTTTTTGTTTCGTCGAAATCGGTCCAGCGGTTTGGGTTTTAGAGTCGTTTGAATTAGGCGTGGTGTAGTGTGACGTCATTGTACACCTGGCGAGATGCTCTAGTAGGAGTTTTATTTTTTAAAAGCAAATATCTCGGAAAGTGCTTGACGTATCTTAATGATTTCTTTTGCAAATTTGTCCTAAATTTTTTGAAGAATTTTATAAATTTAAAATAAATTATTATAAATTAAGATGGGATTGTTATTGCTATTTTTTATGTATGAACTAGAATGCTTAAGTGGCTTGATGGAAACTAGGGCTTCATGTAATAAATACTATTTTACAATATGTATTAATATCTAATTTTGTTTTATCTTACCTTACAAACTTCTTAAGATATCCTAAAATATTTTTTTCAACATGTTCAAATATAATAGTATCTTAAGAAATAAATCTTATGTAAATGCGCATAATTGACTTACTTGATTTATTTTCTCATTATTATAAAATGGCAATTTTTTTTATAACGAGTCTTGTAGTTTGCTTGTCAGTAGAGCCCTTTTTAAAAAAATATTAGAATAAAACAATACGACACATTTTACAACATTTTGAGAATAAGATGTTATTCTCTTATTTTACTCCTTGCTCAAGGTAAAATAAATTATTTCTCTTCATAAATTTAAAACAATGTTTTGAAGGTAGCTATTGAAGTAATCTTTTTTTAACGAACTCTTCAGGACATACTAATAATGAAAAAAATCAGTCAATCAATTATATACTATCTACTTTGTACTATAGATAGTAAAAAATTAAAAAAATCAAACTGTTGTATCATAGTTTACAATTTTTTGCTCCGCATCACCAAAATGACCAGACCTGCCTTCGCCAAAAACTGAACAGCACGTCTCCTCGTCAATAGGAATCGAATGTTTTTTGAAACATTCAAATCGGATGCTCCGTTCTCTCAAAAACTCAATTTATATTTTCTGCACTCTTTGCTCCGTATTTCCAAAACGACCGGACCTGCCTCTGCCAAAAGTTATTTATTTATTTATTTATTTATTTATTTATTTATTTATTCATTTATTTATTCATAAGCAAGCCGTAATCAATAATAATAGATATTATTTCAGCATATCTACCTGTCAATACATATCAAATGTTCTTTGAATTATTCAAATCGGTTGATCCGTTCTCTCAAAAACTTGATTTCTATTTCTGCACTTTTTGCTCCGTTTCTTCGACACGACCGGACCTGCCTTAGCCAAAAACGAATTAGCACAATATGCCCGTCATGAGGAATCGAAACTTTTTTGAAACATTCAATTCGGACGCTCCGCTTTCTCAAAAACTTGATTTATATTTTCTGCACTTTTTGCTCCGTATTTTCAAAACGATCGGACCTGCTTCTGCCAAAAAGTAATTAGCACATTCACCTATCAATATGGATTGATTGTTTTTTGAATTATGCAAATCGGACAGTCCGTTTTCTCAAAAACTCAATTGCAATTTTTGACTTTAAAGCAGAACAATTGCGTTTGAGATTACATCACTTTTGAAGTAATTTTATTACTCTCTTACAATAAGATAAGAGCGCAAAAATTTCGAGCACATTCTGTAATATATTTAGCACAAATCTGTGAAAAAATCATTCAAATACGTCAAGTAGTTTCCGAGATAATTAGATTTCAAAAATAAAAGTACTTGCGTAATTATGCGTAACGCGTTTGATGTATAATGACGTCACAGTACACCAGTGCATACACTCACAGTATTAAATTAACAAAAACTTGTGTAAAATCTGAACCGCTGAACGGATTTTGATGAAACAAAAACTATTATGATAGATACATTCTTAGCTTAATTAATATAAATACACCTATTATCGGATAAGATTGCTATGTTATCTTACAATAAGATAAGACAGCTGGAGTAAAATAATCCATAGACTTGTTTGTGATTGTAAAACAAATTTGTACAGCAAACTTTGTATACACAAGTTCGGTTCTGTATATATTATATATATATATATATATATATATATATATATATATATGTATGTATATACGGAACCCAACACGGTATAATATACACTTGTTGTCTTATTTTTATGTTTTATTTTTTTTTAGTTTCAATCTTACGCCTTCTTACTCACAAAACGAGTTCCTAACGCACATTATATATTACATATACATTTATATATACAAATATATATATATATATATATATATATATATATATATATAAATCTTGCTGAGTAACTCAAACTGTATTATAATTACCATATAAATTAATAAATTTAAAAAAAAAAAAACACAGAGCATTAATAACACCTGTATTAATGCGGTGTAGATGTGCTTCTATAATTATAATTTATATAAAAAAGCTTAATTTGTTTTAGACGTTTTGGAACTTGATGTCATCCATCATCAATAGTTTATTAAATTATAACTTGTTATTGTCTTTATTATATATATGTGAATTTTTGACTGACATATTATAAATGAAAAATAAATTAATATTTAAATGGCGAAATATGAATTATGAGTCAATCAAGTTTTTAAAAGTTAAGAATTTAAAATCGGTTCAGCATTTTTGGAGTTTATTTAGAAAAAACAAAGCGACACAAATGTTTTGTTTTAATGTTTTTTTACATAATTAAATATCAGCAAAGTTTTGTTTTATTGTGATTGTTTTTTTTTTTAAATCGTTTGTGGCATAGGTATTCTATAATTTGGAATTATTTATTTGCTCGTCAGTAGAGTCCCTTTTTAATTGTTTCAGCTGCTTCAATATTGGTTCGGAAGATTTAAATCAAGATTTATTTTCTATTTTTATGTTTTATATTTGTATTTGACATATTTGAAGCAGTTCTACATTTAACAGTACTCATATATTCGTGTAAATAGTAACTCGATAAAACAATAATTATTAATTTTAACTGAACGGTATAAATATTAGTATAGGATATTAAAAAAACGTAGATGTGGGTACAGGACAGGATCTGTTGGGTCATCTAGTATATATATATATATATATATTTATATATATATATATATATATATATATATATATGGCAAACGTAGTTGTGCCATAAAATTTCTAGTATTGATTGTTTAGTATAAGAAAGGAACTCTACTGAGGAGCGAATTAAATATTTTGTTGAAAAATAATAAAAGGACTCTACTGACGAGCAAATTAAATATTATGTTGAAAAATAATAAAGGAACTCTACTGACAAGCAAATTAAATATTTCGTTAGAAAATAATAAACGTACTCTACTGACGAGCAAATTATCTGGTTAAAAAATAACAATAGGTCTCTACTGACGGGCAAATTAAATCTCTTTTCAAAAAAGTAATAAAGGGACTTTACTGACGAGCAAATTAAATATCTGGTTAAAAATAATAAAAGGACTATACTGATGAGAGAATTGAATGAATTCTAGACTCTACTGACAAGGAAATTAAATTTTTTGTTAAAAAATTACGAAAAGGACTTTTCTGACGAACAAATTAAATATCTGGTTAAAAATAATAAAAGGACTCTACTGACGAGCAAGTAAATTTTTTAGGTTATTCATTATTTTAATTTTTATTTTAACTTATTATTTGTATTCTGTGAAATATTTTTTATCGAAAAAGCTTAAGTGTTTTTTGAAACTTATAAGTTACTAAATATGCTTTTAGCATTATTTTTAGGACCTAATGAAATTATAAAATGGTAAGATTAAAAAATGCTTAATTTTTTTAAAAAGAAACCTATGAATTTTAGAGTAAATTAAAAGAAAATAATGTTTTTCATTGATGCCAGGCCAGATTAGTAGCTTTGCTTATACTTAATATATCAACACTCAATTTAAAATTTTATATATATATATATATATATATATATATATATATATACATACATATAAATCATGTGTCTCCTTATATATTTATATATTTAAATTTCGATTCTTATTATAATGCGCACATGTTGACCTATATTTTCGTCGAATAATAGATATGAAACTCAAAATACAAATGACAGAGTAGTCTTGAAAAAAAAAACGAAACAAAAAAAAACTAAACGAAAAGAAACGAAACAAAAAAGAAATGTTCGGGAGATAAAAAAAATAAATAACAGATATATGGGCTAAGCTCTCCTCGGCTATCTTGCACGTGCATTGTGCATATATATATATATATATATATATATATATATATATATATATATATATATATATATATATATATATAAGCAAAAAAGTCTATGCACAACCGTCCATCTAATTTTGTACAACTTTTCATATTATGTAATGATTTATAATGTACTACATAACATATGAATATAGTTTTACTAAATAAATTTAGTCACAAGCTTTCAAATGCTTTTTTAAAGTATACCGAGTTGCTCTAGAACGTTATAATATTAGCAAAAATTATAGATAATTAAATTTACGACAAATTTGTCTTACGTCATAATTTCACCAATCCAATAATTTAAGATCTACAAATGATATAAGCAATAAATGTACTCATATTCAATATCTAAGTTTAATAACGATTTTTAAGTATACCGAGTTGCTGTAGAGATTTGGTGTATTAGAAAATATTATAAACAATTTCATTTTAAACAAATTCACCGAATGTTTCATATATTTTCGAGAAACGGTTCAAAAGTTACAAGAGATGCAATAAATAAATGTGCCGATAATTTGAAAGTAAATCACATGTAGTGATTGCGACGTACTATATATAGTACAGCGGGTCAAAAAGACCTTTGATGACGTCATATGGTAAAAATGCGTGTGGGGTATCAAATGAAAGGTCTCGACGAGTATTTTATGAATATCATACTTAAGGACACTAAAAATTAATAGGGTTTCGTATATGTTAAATTGTCTTAAATTTAACTTAATTTTCCGATTTCGTTGCAATATTAAAGTATATCGGGTTACTTCAGTTCATTATAATGTAAGACAATATTCTAGATTATTCAATTTTGTATAAATTCGCCGAATGTTTCATGTATTTTGGACAAACGGTTTGGAAGTTACAAGAGATGCAATAAATAAATGTGCCGATAATTCGTGAATAAATTACGTGTAGTGATTGTGACGTATTATATATAGTACAGCGGGTCAAAAAGACCCTCAATGACGTCATATGGTAAAAATGCATGTGGGGTATCAAATGAAAGGTCTCGACGAGCACTTTACGAATATCATAGTTATAGACCCTAAAAACAAAAGAACTAGGTACCCTTTTGACAATTATATGATAATTATCATATGAGCACAAAAATATAATAACAATTATAAAAATATAATATTTTGTATAATAGTGAATCATCTCTTTCCAATATGTTTTTTCTTAAAGTCTAAATACAGATTGCTCGTAAGTAGTGTTTCCTCTAGCAAATATATTTGTCAGTAAAGTTCTTTTGTTTGTTTAATTACAATTTGAAATTTACTTCTCAATCAGTATTAACACATATGAATTTTTATTTATATTTATATCATTTTTAGTAAATTATTGTATCAGTTTGCTCGTCAGCAGAGTTCTATCGCATTGACATTGAAATTATTAAAATAGATTATGACAATAATTTCTTTGTGTAAAAGCAGTTGATTTAAAATACGTATTTTTTATTTAACTATTATTTTAGAGTATACCGAGTTGCCATATAGACTTATGATATTAGACAATATTCTAGATAATTTAATTTTGAACAAATTTGTCGAATACATCATTCATATTAATAGAGTGGTTTAAAAGTTACAATAGATTTCAGCAATAAGTGCACGAGCGAGTCGACTCGATGTCGATTCGAATTGTTTCGTACTATATACAGTACAGTGGGTCAAAATGTTCCAAAAAGTAAAAATGCATGTTGGGTATCATATGAAAGGTCTCGACGAGCACTTTACAAATATCACAATTATAGACCTTAAAAACTAATGAGGTTCCGTACCTTTTACATTTGACTATCTTTAACACTAATTTTCCATTCTGAGCTCTGTTTTAAAGTATACCAAGGTGTTGTACGGTATTATAATATTAGACAACATTTTAGATACTTCAAATTTAAACAAATTTGCCAAATACATGATCCATATTAATCAATCAAAAGATACAAAAGATTTAATAAGTAAATGCACAAGAGTCCAGTCGATGTCGATTCAAATTGCTTTGTACTATATACAGTACAGTGGGTCAAAATGTTCCACAAAATAAAAATGCATGTTGGGTATCAAATGAAAGATCTCGACGAGCACTTTAAAAATATCATAGTTATAGACCTTAAAAACCAATAGAGTTCCGTACATTATATATTTACCAAAAAATTTACAAACAATTTGCACCTTCAAAATCAACTATACATCCTCGAACTCTAAAATTAAAACATATTCTACAAATCATGTACAATCACCACAAATACTAAAAATGCTAAATTTTACTGAAAACTAGTACCATTTCAATTTTCAAAAAGAGTATAACAAAAGAAAATTTGACTCATTTTCAAATGCAATTTCGAAGTATATAGAGTTTTTGTAGGACTTTACAGTATTAGACAATATTCCAGTTTAATGAATTTTGAACAAATTTGCCAAAGGCATCATTTAGATTAATCAAATAGTTCAAAAGTTACAAGAGATATAATGAATAAACGCACCAAACTTGTTGAGGTTAAATGCGTTGCGTGCTATAAATAATACAGCGGGTCAAAAAGACCCGTGATGACGTCATATGGTAAAAATACATGTTGGGTATCAAATGAAAGGTCTTGACGAGCACTTTACGAATATAATACTTATAAAACCTAAAAAGCAATAGGGTGCGGGACCTTTTAAGGTTTCTTAAGTTTAACATAATTATCTATTGTTTTTGCGATATTAAAGTATACAGAGTTATTGTAAGATTTTAGTGTATTAGTAAACATTATACACGATTTAATTCTGTACAAATTCCTTGAATATTTCATTCAAATCGGATAAACCGTTTAAAAGTTACAGGAGATGTAATAAATAAATGCACAAACAGTTTGCTAGTACTATATATAGTACAGCGGGTCAAAAAGACCCATGATGACGTCATATGGCAAAAATCGATGTGCGGTATCAAATGAAAGGTCTCGACGAGCACTTTACGAATATAATACTTATATACCCTAGAAACTAATAAGGTTCCGTACACACTAAAAAATCTTAAATTTATTCTACTTCTTGTAATAATAAAGTCAAGCAAGTTGATTTAGAGCATTGCAATATTAGGCAACATTTTAAATCATGTCATTTTGCACAATTTCGCCAAATACATCATTCAAATTGATCGAACGGTTTAAAAGTTACAAGCTATATAATGCACAGTACTACTAAATGTCTTACTATATGCAGTGCAGCGGGTCAAACAGACCCTTGATGACGTCATATGGTAAAAATGCATGTGGGGTATCAAATGAAAGGTCTAGATGAGCACTTTACAAATATCATAGTTATAGACCTTAAAAACCAATAGGGTTCCGTACCATTTATTTTGCTAATAAAGTATTACTTACAATGGTGTTAAATATTATTATATAATGCTTGATTTGGCTCAAAACTTGCAGAACATTATGAAAATCATTTTCAATTATATAATATCCTAAGAATCCATGTTACTGATCTGTTTAGAGTGACGTTTTAAAAAATGATGGCATTTATAAGAAAAATTGAGGGTTTTGTGTCTTTTACCCTTTGCTCGTCAGTAGAGTCCCTTTTCCCAAAGCCTTTCTATTTCTCTTCGCTTTATAGCTCCTACTACTGTATATATAGGTATATTTTATAACTCTATTTATTTACAATCTACGGACTTTGATATGTGTCTTTGATTGTGTTTATTTTCGAATTTAGTTTCTTCGTACACGTGTTCCTTCTACGCCTTTGTTTATTTTCAAAACGCCAGTGCGGGCGGAGAGGGGGCCATAGGAGATTTACAAAGATGATGATATATTTAGATGATCGATTTTGTTGATATCTATATTTATTTATTTTTATTATAATGGTAAAAGAAAGTTGGATAAGATTTAAAATAGTTACTAATAAACATCATTCAAAATTGTTATATGATGTATTTATTTTTACTCTAATATTGTACTTGTACAGTAGCAAATAAGTTTTACTTGCAGTGGATTTAGGTAAAAAAGGGATTCTACTGACTAGAAAATAATTGGAGTTGTCAAAAAGTGTTTTTGTACATATCAGAATTGAGGATTGTTATAATATGAATTTCGAAAAAAAAGTTTTCTCGCATCTAAAAAAGGATGTTTTTTTTAATAATTGATACTTTGCACACACATATGTATCCATGATATGATATATGGATTCGCGAATTCTTGTTAAAACCGCAAAATTTAAAATTATATATTTAGCGATTCCTAGAATCACGGTTTGCAGAATATATTTTGGCCTTAACAAAATAAACATTTTGAAAAACTTGCTTCAAAGTATTAGTTTTTTTTAAATGCAGAGTTACTTTTTGTAGAATCCATGTTACCAATTTGTAGAGCGTTTTCTATTTTGCACGTCAGTAGAGTCCATGAACAAGTTTGAAAATTTATTTATATTTATATAATTTTTAGTAAATCATTGCATCAGTTTGCTTATCAGTAGAGTTCTATCTTATAAGCCATGTCTTTAATTTGCAAAGGATCTTACACTAAATAAAGCAATATAGAGCAATATGTATTTTTTTTTTCAAGTCCAAATTAAAAGAGAAATAGTAAATAATTTTGTTCAAGATGTGGATGAAATCTGTCTTAATACACTAAAAATTAAATAAAACGATTTATATAACATTAAGCATTCTAAAATGCTATTGAACTTAGGCTTGTAAATAGAAAAATGAAGGGTATGGAATCCTATATGTTTTTAAGATCTATGAGTATGATATTCGTAAAGTGCTCGTCGAGACCTTTCATTTGATACCCAACATGCATTTTTACTTTTTGGAACATTTTGACCCACTGTACTGTATATAGTACGAAGCAACTACGAATCGACATCGAGTCGACACGCTTGTGCATTTATTCATTATATCTCTTGTAACTTTTAAACCATTTGATTAATCTAAACGATGTCTTCGGCAAATTTGTTCAAAATTTAATAATCTCAGTCTACCTGCAACCGCTGAGGCGATAACATGTCTAAAGGTCAACAAATAGTTTTACCTACAAACCGGTTATTTATACAGTTGTTGTTGTGAAGAACACAAGTGTGTTAATGTACTATTGATTTTATATTTCAAATTAATTTAATACTGTGAAAAAATAAAAACATTTGTTATAGTGAGTGTCAATACGTGTAGTAATTCATTCCCTTCGGGGAAATGAATAACATCCCGCCGATACTAGAATCTCAAAATGTGCTTCAAGATACTTCTATGACTGATGCCGATTACGTTAATAATTTTCTAATTAATAATGCAAATAACATAACTCCACAACCTAATATTTCTCAAGATTCAGTAATGAACGAGATAGTGACTACAATCCGGGTCATCCATGGCAGCTGGCTCCAAACCCAAAGAAACGAAAAATACACGGAACAATTTCTCCGTACTCAATTAATTTACAAAACAGGTATGAACCTCTAAAAACAATTAAAGAAGTTCAGAAAAGTACCGGTAGCAATTCTCAAGAAAACACACCTAACCAACCAATCCAAAAGCCGCCTCCTATATTTACTTATGACGTTGATGATATGAACAAATGATTCATGAACTAAACACAATTATCGACCGAAAACAATACACATTGCGCGCTGTCAACAATAACACAATCAAAATATTATGTGAGAATTCTGAAGTGTTTCGTACACTTACAAAACACTTTAGGAATACTAAAGTAACACACCATACATACCAATTGAAAGAGGAGAGGGCGTATCGGGTAGTCATTAGGTACCTGCACCATACAACGGACGTAAGTCAAATTGTCAACGCACTTGCTGCATTGGGTCACAAGTCAGAAATATTACAAATATTATTAGCAGAGTAACTAAATCACCGCTCAATCTTTTTTACGTAGATTTAGAACCGAATAAAAATAATAAAGATGTCTACTTGGTAACAAAAATTTTAAATCACATTATTCGTGTAGAACCCCCTAATAATAATAAATCAGTAATACAATGTAAACGTTGCTTATTATTTGGTCACACGAAAAAATATTGCAACAGACCCCACGTTTGTGCCAGATGTTCTGATAACCATAGTACTGCCGACTGTAAAAAATCGAACGACGCACCGAACCGTTGCTATCACTGCTCTATGGAGCACAGTGCTCATTACCGTGGGTGCCCTATTTATCAAAAACTATACAATCAAAAATTCAAAAATAATCCAACAACATTACATAATCGTATCACATCAAATAATGTAAACGCCACTTCTCGCTCCGACAACACAATGACGAATTCACATCAAGATCATAACCGAACCTACTCCCAGGTACTAAACAATAACAACAGTACTGAAAACATAACAAGTTCAGGGCCGAACTTCACAGCTTTTCTTCTAGAATTTAAAAATATGTTTAATCAACTGATTCAACAGAACACTATGGTGCTCAGTATGCTTACAACCTTAGTAAATAAAAGACAACACTAATGGCTAAATTTTTAAGAATTGCACTGTGGAACGCAAACGGAATCATTCAACATAGATTGGAAGTAATTACATTTTTAAAAATTAACCAAATAGACGTTTTATTAATTAGTGAAACGCATTTCACAAATTTTTCATATTTTAAAATACCTGGATATACGATGCAACACTGCAATCATCCTGACGGTACAGCTCATGGTGGAACAGCTATATTAATTAAAATACAATTGATCACTATCCTTTACCAAATTATCAATATGATCTCCTGCAGGCAACCTCAATAAAAGTCAAGTTACAGTCGTACAACATAACATTGTCAGCGGTTTACTGTCCGCCACGACATAAAATTAAACAGATTGATTTCGAAAATTATCTTTCACAACTAGGCCCAAAATTTATTGTAGGAGGAGATTACAATTGCAAACATACAAGATGGGGTTCTCGATTAATTACATCTAGAGGCAAGGAATTATTAAATGCAATAGATAAAAACAATCTCTCTTACATATCAACTGGAAGCCCAACATACTGGCCGAGCGATACTAATAAAATACCGGATCTGCTCGATTTTTTCATTACAAAGGATATTGATGAAAAATACATTGAAATAAAACCATCTTTTGATTTATCATCCGACCATTCTCCAATCATTCTAACAATAGGAGTTGCACCAATTCCTATAAAAAACAACAGAATACTTTATAATAAATTCACAAATTGGGAAAAATTTCGCAACACACTAAATGAACGAACAAATCTTAAAATGCGATTGAAAAATGAAGAAGATATCGATAAATCAATAAACGACTTAATTTTTAACATTCAGGAGTCAGTGGTACAAGCAACTCCAGAATTACATTTTCGTGAAGTACAAGATATCCCGCTGGAAATAAAAAATCTAATACAGGAGAAAAGGAGGGCAAGAGCAAAATGGCAACGTTATCACAGGCCAGAAGACAAAACTCAATTTAATAAATTATGCCGATTGCTCAAAGCAAAATTAAAACTAGTCACTTCCGAAAATTTTGAACAATATATTTTAAGCCTGTCTAGAACGGACAATACTATCTGGCAGCCAATTCGGAATAATAAAAAACCAAAATTCCAGCACCACCAGTTAGAGAAGATATAAATGAACCTTGGGCAAGAAGTGATCTCGAAAAGGCACTGCTTTTTGCCAAACATTTAACTTCAGTATTTCAGCCTTTTGACAATTCTACGGATACTGAAATAGCAGAAGAACTACATAAATCAATAGAAATGGTGGAAGCTATAACCCCTGTTAAACCAAAGGAAGTCAGCTATGAAATAAATAATCTAAAAGCAAAAAAGTCTCCGGGCTATGATTTAATAAGTGGTAAAGTCATTAAAGAAATTCCAAGGAAAACAATTATTGCAATTACATATATATTCAACGCTATACTCAGGATTGGTTACTGGCCAAACCACTTTAAGAGGGCACAAATTATAATGATACCCAAACCAGGTAAAAATCCAACGGATGTTTCGTCATACAGACCTATCAGTTTGCTTCCTATAATTTCCAAAATACTGGAAAAAATAATATATAAAAAATTAATCATGATTTACCGACAGACATCTGGATGCCGTCACATCAGTTCGGGTTCAGGCATAAGCACTCAACGACTCAACAAATCCATAGGATTGTTGAAAATATTAAAAAAACATTTGAACAAAAGGAATATTGCAGTGGCATTTTCTTGGACGTTCGTCAGGCCTTTGATAAGGTCTGGCATCCTGGGCTGTTATATAAAATTAAAAAACACTTTCCAGTTAAATACTTCAAGTTATTAAAATCATATTTAGAAAACAGATCTTTCCAGATTAGAGTGAACGCTGAACTGTCAGATTTCTGTAAAATAGGGTCAGGAGTCCCGCAGGGCAGCATCCTGGGACCATTATTATATGTATTATTTACATTAGATATACCAATACCTCCTAACTCTATTATAGCTACATTTGCCGACGACACTGCTATCTTATTCAGAAATCAAAATCCTCTATTAGCATCTCAACTGACTCAAAATTATATCTGCATATTAGAGAAATGGCTAAACAAATGGCACATACGGATTAACGAATCAAAATCTGCGCACATAACATTCACGTTGTGTCAAAAACTTGTCCTCCTGTATACTTAAACAACATCATGATCCCACAAGTACAAGTAGTAAAATATCTGGGACTCCATCTAGATTCAAGACTCACGTGGAAAGAACATATAAAAAAGAAAAAGGAACAAATTCTACTAAAAATGAAGGAGATGAACTGGTTACTTAGCAGACAGTCCAAACTATCCGTCGAAAATAAACTACTGCTATACAAGGCTATCATTAAGCCAATATGGACCTATGGTCTAGAGCTATGGGGATGCGCCTCCAAATCTAATCTGGAAATTATGCAGAGAACACAAACTAAAATCTTAAGAGCCATCCTCAACTCACCCTGGTATGTCACTAACAAAACTGTCTATGGCGACCTAAAAATGCTGACTGTGCACGAGACATATAAAGAACTATCATCTAAATACCGTAACAGATTGGAGATGCACCCAAATGAATCGATAAAGGATTTACTGCGCCCTCAACAAAACCCAAGATTGAAGAGAAAGTGGCCTCTACATAGTATTTAAGTACAATCATTAGTTATATATATATATAAATATATTAAGTAACATAATGTAAGATAGATCAGTGGATCCTATCTTATTTTAACATTCACATAATTTGCAATTTAGCTTATAGAAAAATGTAATTTTTCTGATTGCTAAATAAAACTATTAAAAAAAAAAAAAAAAAAAAAAAAAATTTAATAATCTAGATCTAGAATATTGTCTAATACTGTAAAGTCCTACAAAAACTCTATATACTTCGAAATTGCATTTGAAAATAAGTCCTATTATCTTTTGTTATACTCTTTTGGAAAATTGAAATGGTACTAGTTTTAAGTAGAGTTTAGCCATTTTGGTATTTGTGGTGATTGTAGATAATTTGTAGAATTATAAGTTCTTATGCTAGCGTTGTAGGATGTATAATTGATCTTGAAGATCCAAATAATTGGTAGATTTTTTGGTAAATATATAATATACGTAACTCTATTGGGTTTTAGGGTCTATAATCATGAATTTCGTAAAATGCTCGTCGAGACCTTTCGTTTGATACCCAACATGCATTTTTACTATATGGAAAAATTTTGACCCACTGTACTGTATATAGTACGACGCGATTCTAATCGACATCGACTTGACTTACTTGTGCATTTAATTATTAAATCTCTTGTAACATTCAAACTATTGGATTAATATGAACGCTGTATTCGGCAAATATGTTCTAAATTAAATAATCTAGAATATTGTCTTATATCATTAGTGTCGATACAGCAACTTGGTATACTCTAAAATAATAATTAAATATGAAATACGTTTTTTAGATCAACTTCTTCTACCCAAAGAAACTATTGTCATAATGTATTTTAATAATTCCGATGATAATACGATAGAACTCTACTGACGAGCAAACTGATACAATAATTTAGTAAAAATGATATAAATATAAATAAAAATTCATATGTATTAATACTGACAAAAAAGTAAATTTTGAATTGTAATTATACAAATAAAGGAGACTTTACTGACAAATATATTTGCTAGAGGGAACACTACCTACGAGCAATCTGTATTTAGACTTTCAGAAAAAACATATTGGAAAGACATGATTCACTATTATACAAATTATTATATTTTTATAATTGTTATTATATGTTTGTACTATTATAATAATTACCATACAATTGTCTAAGAGGTACATAGTCCTTTTGATTTTTGAGTTCTTTGAGTATGAATTTTGTAAAGTGCTCATTAAGACCTTTCATTTGATACCCAACATGCGTTTTTACCATATGACGTCATCAAGGGTCTTTTTGACCCGCTGTACTATATATAGTACGTTACAATCACTACATGTAATTTACTTACAAATTAATGGCGCATTTATTTATTGCATCTTCTGTAACTTTTGAACCGTTTGTCCAAATTAAATGAAATATTCTGTAAATTTATACAAAATTAAATTGTCTATGATATTTTCTGATACACCAAATCCCTACAGTAACTCGGTATACTTTAAAATTGTCATCAAACACAGATATTTAATAGGAGTAGATTTATTGCGTATATCGTTTGTAGATCTTAAACTATTGGATTAGTAAAATTATGATATAAGACAAACTTGTTGGAAATTTAACAATCTACACTTTCTTATATATATATATATATATATATATATTATATATATATATATATATATATATATATATATATATATGCAGATATTCAGATTCGTTTAATTAAAATTTCAACTCGAATATTTTTTTCTGTCATATACGATATAACATGTGATTGATTTATAATATGCTAAAACCAGGATAACTGCCTTCAACATACATTTGTACATTATATATATATATATATATATATATATATATATATATACACATGTCGAAACGTATGTTCGTAGCATAAGGTTAATTATAGCATTAAAATTACAGCTGTGTTCTAGCGTCGTAAAACTGTAATAATAATAATCATCATGTATATATTTATATATATACATACATGTATTTATATAAATGTGTATATATGATATATATTTATATATCTATGAGCAACTTGCCGATAGGCAACTTGTAAACAAAATAGATCAGTACAAAAAGATGTAGGTACTTTTTTTTTACTAAATTATTAATAATTTGTATTGTGGTTCACATAAAGTTTATTGGTTTTATTAGTATTCATTCTTTTAGTAAATTCATTAATCTGCATTACACCCTAACTACAAGGCTCTATTATAATTTGGGTATTTTGAAGGTTTTTTAAATTAATCTAATTAAAATGTAATTTTTTAAAGTAATATTACACTTCTTTTAGAGTAAAAAGGTCGTTTTAGGTACTTTCTTCAAATATGTAATTTTGGCTAATACGCCATAAGAAAATTGATCAATTTTGTTATTTAATATTTTAATTTGAAGCTTTACGTGAACTATATTAAAATTACAAGATCTTACTACAAACGTAAGCAAATTTTGAACCGGTTACAAAATCCGGCTTCGAACAAATCAAATCATTTTATTTTTATTTTAATTATTTATTTTGAAAATTTAAATATGCATTTGTAACTATTTTGATTGCATAAATATTGTCGAGTAGCAAATATTCTAAATTTTTCTTCATTAAAAAAAAATCTGAAGTTCGAAAAATATTAAAATTAAAAATCGATGTGTTACAAAAATTTGAGATATTTTGAAATTTTCAAAAAAAAATTGAGTATTTTTAATAATTTCCAAATCCTCAAAAAATAAAAAAAATAATTTTTTTCCAAAAATTTGAACTTTAAAAAAAATTTCAAAATTTTGAAAAAAAAATCTAAATTATCAAAAAAATCTGATTTAAAAAGAAGGACTCTTGTAAACGTACTCATAAGTTGTTCATAAAATACGCTCGTCGCCTAATTTAAGAAGCACCTATAAGTTTACAGTATGTAATAAATAAGCTATTTGAAATTATTCAAAACAATTTTTGATTATTTTCATTCCTCGAATGTTGAATTATGGTACGGGAAGTTCTAGCAATTTGCCTTAAGTCACGATGCCATGCACCATTAGTTTAATAAATCTCTCTGTATAATTTAATAAATGTAAATATAATAAAACATCCGAATTACAGCATCCTACCACAATTCGTTTAACGTAAACAAATCATTAAAAACAAACTTTATATATACATACATGCATACATGTACATATACATACATATATACATATACATATACATTTGTATATATATGAATATATATATATATATATATATATATATATATATATACATTTGTATATATATCTATTTATTAGTGTCGTTTAAATTTGTATTTAAGTTAAAGGTCAATAGCCCTCCTACAAACTACTACGAACACATGTATATAATATGAGAAGACTTAAACTCAAGTGTCACAGTTTACGAACGTACACGAACGCAAAGAAACTTGTTTATATCGGTGTCCCGCTCTTTGTTTTCTTTGCGTCTCTTTCTAAAGATATACGAAAGGCTCTCAAAGTGTAAACGATACAATGAGAAAACTAGCTGTAAGTGGAATTCTGTCTTAAGGCAATTAGGGCATCGTGCCTTAAGGCAAATTGCTGGAACTTCCCGTACCAAAAATTATTATTTTTTTTTAAAAACGATTAACATTTTTGAAAAAAATTTACTTCGAAAAAATAAGATTTTTGAGAAACTATAAATTGGACAAAAAATTACTTTTTTTTGAAAAAAAAAATTTTTTTTTTTTAAATTTTTTTTTAAAAAAATTTTTTAAAAAAAATTTTTTTTTGAAAAAAAAAATGTTTTCTTTATTTTGACATATTTTGGAAGATCTGAACTTGTTTTTCAAAGCAATCGTACTGCTTTAACTGCATAGAGACAAAATATAAAGCGCGTAAGCGCGGCGTCGCTGTTTAACGGGTAAACATTGATACGGAACCCATAGGAAAATAAACAAAATTCATACTTATTGTTAAAATCTCTATAAAAGATCTAAAAATTTGATGTGCATATGTCTAATGATCATTTTTGACCGCCAAATGGCATTTTTTGTTACTTTCTTCGTTAGATCTCCGAAACCGCTAGACCTGCCTTTATGAAAATTTGATAAATTCTTTATCTTGTCAATACAAGTAGAATGTTTTTTGAATTATTAAAATCGGACGCTCCGTTCTCTTAAAAACTGAGTTACCGTTTTCGGCACTTTTTGCCCCGTATCTCCGGAACGGCTAGACCTGCTTTCGCCAAAAACTAATCAGCACGTTTCCTTATCAATACGAATCAAATGTTTTTTGAATTATTCAAATCGGTTGATCCGTGTTCCCGAAATCGTCGACGAAAATTTGTATCCGCACATACATACACACACGCACACACACACACACACACACACACACACACACACACATACATCCATTTTTTCTAAGGTATGCCAAAATGTTCAGAAACCTCTAAAACGTAAAGATATATAAAAATTTTCATTTTCGATTTTTTTGCGATTACTATAACTTACCCTACGGGAAATTAACTAGTGGGGCGCATGGCATGTACCTTAAGGCAAATTGCTGGAACTTCCCGTAGCGTAATTAGACATACGGGGAATGAAAATAATCAATAATTGTTTTGAATAATTTCAATAGATACTGTAAATTTACAAGTGCTTATTAAATTGGGCAACGAGCGTATTTTATAAACAACTTGTGTGTTTGTTTATAAAAGCCCTATTTTTTCTAAATTTGATTTTTTGATAATTTAATTTTTTTTTTAATAATTTAGAATTTTTTCAAAATTTTAAATTTTTTTGAAATTAAAAAAAAGTTTTTTCTAAATATTTTTAGAATTTGGAAAGAAATCATTTTTTCAAAATTTAGTTTTTTTTTTTTGAAAATTATGAAAAATTTCGAAAATTTGAATTTTTTGAAACTGATTTTTGAATTGTGAATTTTTTTTAGTAATTTTCAAAAATTACTAAATTTTCTGTAAATGCATTTTTTGCATTCGAGTTAATTAGATTCTTGTCAAAATTGTGTGCAAAAAATGATGCAAAAAATGATTTAAAATGTTATAAAATGACAAAAAAAGATTGATATAAAATAACATGGAATAATAAACAGTTAAATTAAATTTGAAAAATTATATAAGATCATACATAATAAAAGAAGATATTATTTAATATAAACTTTGTAATTTGTAATTTTTTTATAAAGTTTGTAAATGATATAAAATTATATAAAGTTATATAATATTTAAATTGAACGGAAAATACAGATTTAAAGAATTTATTTAAAGAATTTAAATATAATGATATAAAAACTTATAAAATCATGTAAAAAACATGAAATGATATGAAATTCTAAAAAGTTGAAGTATATGATTTAAAATTATTGTTTTTTGGTACTTTCTCCAAATAATTCTGTTTATGATTTAGTTTTGTTATTAATTTTAATATTGTTTATTTTACTAAGTGCATTATATATATATATATATATATATATAATTTTTATGGTTAATTTAATTACCACTGAATGATGGCTAAGATGCTATCCGAAACGTATGGATTTTAAATAAATAAACTTTAAAAAAAAAGCCTCATACTATTTTTATTGATGTTACGCCCGAATATTTAACTCAAATTAAACATATATGTCAACATTAAATTCAAGACTATTCAAATATATATATATATATATATATATATATATATATATATATATATATATGAGCATTGAAGGTAAATGACCAAGTTAACTCATATTAAACAAAACCAAAAGGAACAAAATTGAAGAAGATAATAAGAAGAAGGAACATGGGCTCAGATTATATATATATATATATATATATATAATATTATACATTATATATATATATATATATATACAATATATATATATATATATATTATATATATATATATAATATTATATATACAATTATATATACAATCTAAAACGAGAGACAAATGATGCGTAGTAACTTATACATGGGCAAGAGTTACACGAACTTTAACAGGTGTTCTAAACATTTTCAAAAATTTAAAAAAATATTAAATGGTGATACAAATTTTTGAAAAAAATATACGAGTATAATACTTTTTGAAGTATCTATTTTCGGAACATGAAAAAAAAATTTTGGTTTTTGTATTGGAATAGGAGATTTTTGGATTTAGTTGAAACAAGTATCTAAAATTTTAACTATGTTTTATTATGGTTTGTTCGTGGTGTTTTAAATTTTTGGAAAATTTATTAAAAATAGTAAATAGTAATAAAAAAAATTGGAAAAAATATATAATAATTTTTGAAGTATCTATTTTTGGTACTCGATATAAAATTTTTGGTACTCGATATAAAATTTTTGGTTTTTGTATTTGAATAGAAGATATTTATACTTATTTGAGACAAGTGCTTGAACGTAAGGGTATGTTTAGATCGTTTGTTGGCGGTGTTTTGAATTTTTGAAAATTTATTAAAAATAGTAAATGGTAATAAAAAATTCTGGAAAAAATATTAATAATTTTTGAAGTATCTATTTTTGGTATATGATATTAAATTTTTAATTTTTGTATTGCAGTAGGAGATATATAGAGTTATCTACACAAAAGGTACTAACATGTTGTTTTTCTTGTGTTCTGAGTAAGCATATAGATAACTAAATAATAAAATTAATAAATTGATATTAAATTTGCTTGTAAGTAGAGTCCCTTTTTGAATATTCCAAGTTGAAATTACAATTGCTCGTCAGTAGCGTTCTTTTTTTTTTGTAAATTTTATTTTCTCAGTAAGTTAGTAAAATCCTTCAAGTTTGCCAAATAATTTGCACGTCGGTAAAATCCCTTTTTAATTCAAATCGAAAATCAGTTTCTTTGTCAGTAGAGTTTGTTTTTTCGTTTTTTAAGTTTGTTAGACATTAAATAGAAACATAACTCTACTGACAATCAAATAAGAAAGGACTCTACTGACGAGCAAAATGAAATTTATTCTGTATTTTAAATTTTCCAAGAGTAAGATTTTAAAATAGTCACATGCTGTCATTTTAATAAAAAAGGACTCTACTGACGAGCAAAATAATATTCATTCTTTTTCATATGAAGATTCTAAAATAGACATGTTTTTATAAATTGAAAAAGGACTCTACTAACCAGCAAAACAAAATTCATTCTTTTCCATCTGAAGATTTAAAAATAGACATGTTTTCTATTAATGGAAAAAGGACTCTACTAACCATCAAAATAAAAATCATTCTAGTCCATAAGTAAATTTCTAAAATAGTCACGTGTTTTTTAATAATGGAAAATGGACTCTACTGACGAGCAAAATCATAATAGACTTGAAATAGAAAAGGACTCTACTGACGAAATCATGATAAATTTGAAATAAAAAAAGGACTTTACTGACGAGCAAAATCACGATAGATTTGAAATAAAAAAATAAACTTTACTGACGAGCAAAATTACTAAGTACTTGAACTAAAAAAAGGACTCTACTGACGAGCAAAATTATTATAAACTTGAGATAAAAAAGGACTCTACTGACGAGCAAGATCATTATAGACTTAACAAAAAAATGGACTCTACTGACAAGCAAACTTATTATAGACTTAGAATAAAAAAGGACTCTACTGACCAGCAAACTTATTATAAACTTGAAATGAAAAAGGACTCTACTGACGAGCAAAATTATTACAGACTCGAAATAAAAAAATAACTCTACTGACGAGCAAAATTATAATAGACTTGAAATAAAAAATATAATCTATTAAAAATATATTAAATAGACTGTGCTTAGCTTGGCGGCATTTTCACATTTTTCAATAGTTTTCTCACAAAATTGGAAAATAAAGTACATAAACAGTCTAAACGCACTTGGGAAAGCATTTGTACCAGAGTGGCGCTTAGACTGTGCTTAGCCTGGGTATTTTTTTCAAAAATAATAATAGTAATAATAAATAATAATTTATATTTATTATATTATATATAATAATATTATCATTATTTATATTTTAATTTTTATTTTCAGATTTTGTTCCTGACCTCTGTCTTGGCGTATGCAGTAGTCGTAAAGGTACTTAGCACTTGCAACTCTTATATATACAAATATACATTTATATATATACATTTATATATATTTATATATATATATATACATGTATATATATATATTAACATATACATGTATATATTTAATGTATGTTAATTTTGTCACGCGTATATAATGACATATGCCTCAGAACAAGTTTCCAGTTTGATTTTTATATTCGGACGAACGAACCAACGAACGAATAATAATAATAAGAGTACGCCTGCACATGTGCACATATTAATATATACACAGTTATATTTAAGTATATATGTATATATATATATATATATATATATAATTTATGTTTCACAAAGTTCGTTCAATACTCTTTCTCCTATGTTTTTTATAATTTTTGGGCGGAATTTTTGTTTATATTTTTTTATAATGTAAAATTACAAAATACACACAAACCCTGATTTTTTACTTTTTTATCACCAACCCCTATTTTTCTATATCCAATTTAATAATCCAATAATTTTTTATCCCTCGTTCAGTCATTTAATATTTTTAACATAATTTTAATTCATACTTTTGAGTTTAAAGAAAAAGCTTGAATCTTATTTCAAAATACAATTTAGTATTATTATTGTAAAAATAATATTTTGTCCTAAAATAAATATCTGAACATACTGCCCTTCACCTTTTTATATTATTTTATTTTTCAAAAATTTTAATACAATAATAAAATTCAGTAAAAAAAAATATTTTCAACAATTAACTAATGAAGTACTATATATGCTTTCAATTTACTTTATTACACAACCCTGATATTTTACTTTTTCGTTTACCAACCCCTATTATATTAGTTATTCATTTTTTTATCCATTCAGCCATTTAATATTTTTAACATAATTTTAGTTCAGACTTTTAAGCTTAAAGAAAAAGCTTGAATCTTATTGCCAAATAAAATTTATTATTACTAAGGGTTGTCCAACCCCAATTCATTGTTAATTTTGGGGTCAATTTTTTTATTTAATTTTTTTTTAATGCTGAATTCACATAATACATACAACACTTTTTTACTTCAAAATAGTATTTATTTTTATCAATTCATTTTCCCGTTGCATAAACATTTTCCGATGCGCACAAACAGTACAGAGTTGATAAACTCGTTTGCACAAAGAGCAATTTTTGCAAAAAAATGAAAGAGATTGAATACTGAAATCTAAGGATACAATAGTTTTTGATAAGCAACTATAAGTATCATACAAAATTAGGGCAAAACTGTCAAATTTTTTATTCTCTCAATTTTTTTTTCAATCTCAGTAAATTCATTTAGTATGGCACATAATAACAAAACAATTTAAATTATCACATTTTGATTCGTAATTCAACAATTAATGAAATAATTCAAAAGTGCTGTAATAATATATCAAAATCTTGAAACTTCAAATGTGCCAATTCAATTGAAATTGAATCGGTTTCAAATTAGGTTAGGCCTTGCAAAAACTATTGATATGGTTCAGGAACATTTATATGTAGCGTGCTTTGCAGTGGGTAAACTATTCATTTATTTTTTTGTTTATTCATTGTGAAAAAAAATATATTTAAAAAATGGTCCTAAATAATTAACAAAACTAAAAGCTGAACACACTGCCATTTATCTTTTTATAATAATTCATTTTTCAAAAATTTCTAATAACACACATAAAGATAAAATAAGTTAAAATTAGCGCCAATTTATTTGCGCCATTAGTAAAATATAGTTAGGTAAAGGAAACTTGTTATTGTGATTGCCATACGTTAAAAACACGTATAAAATCAACATTTTTGCAAGTTTGGGGTTGAAACTATTTTTAGTTTTTAGAACAAGGTTTAAGGTATCATGTTACCAAATTACAACATCCTAGTGCCTAACTCTAGCTAGTTTTGCTTAGGAGAAAACACTCTTGATAATTTATATAAAATACACCACTTTTTCTATTCTGATGGCTATAAATCGAACAATTTTGCAAATTTTTGGAGGAAATTATTTTTAGAATTTAAAACAAAGTTTAAGGTTTCACGTGACCAAATTACAACATCATAGTGCCTAATTCTAATTTTATTTGCTTATAAGAAAACCCTTTGTACAATCTATATGACATAAAAACATTGTTGGTATGGTAACGGTTTTAAAAACAGCAAATTTGGCAAAATTTTTACGTAAACTATTTTTAGAATTTAAAGAAAGGTTTAAGGTACCATATAGCCAAATTCCAGCATTGTACCCACCACATAACACAAATACCATGCCTTCAAAATCCTATACTAACCCTTGGAATAAATACTCTATAGCCCAAAAAATGCTCAAGGTTTAAAATAATGATTTTAAAAGAGCAAATTTTGCAAATATTTTACGTAAACTATTTTCAGAATTTAAAGAAAGGTTCAAGGTACCTTATACAAAAATTACAACTTTCTATCTACCACGTAATACGAATATCAGCCCTTTGAATTCAACCCTTAATATGTTCAAAAGTGTCAAGAATTCAAAGTATCTATGTACTTAGATTTAGAAATTACAATTAAACTCAACAAATTTTGCGAAATTAGTACGACAACTGTTTTTAGTATTTAAAAAAAGGTTCAAGGTACCTTATACCAAAATTCCAATTTTCTACCTACCACTCACCACAAATACCAGCCCTTTGAATTCAACCCTTAATATGACCAAAAGTGTCAAGGATCTAAGCTACTTAAGTGCTCCTTCAATTAGAAATTGCAATTAAACCTAACTAGTTTGGGAAATTTATTACGGCAACTATTTTTATAATTTAAAGAAAGGTTCAAGGTACCTTATACCAAAATTCCAGATCTCTACCTACTACGTATCACAAGTACTAGTCCTTTGAAGTCAACCCTTAATATGTTCAAAAGTGTCAAAAATCCAAAGTACTTATATACTTAGATTTAGAAATTACAATTAAACTCAACAAATTTTGCGAAATTAGTACGACACACTACTTTTTAGTATTTAAAGAAAGTTTTGAGGAATCTTGTATAAGAATTTCAGCATTCTACCTACTACGTACCAGGAAAACCAGTCCTTCAAACACAACCCTTAATACGTCCCTGTACAAAAACCAAACTAAAATCCCATACAAACCTTCATATGTACTCTTTGAATTTCGCATCAACTAACAACTACAACGATTATTATTATTATTATTATTATTATTATTATTATTATTAAATGCAAAACAAGATCTTATTAACTGATAACATCTTTAAACTGTTTCGGGTTGATGTTTAGTTTGGGAAATCTAATTTCCTCTTTTGCCAAAATGCGAAACTCATTTGCGAGATTTAGAAGTTTGATATGATTTGAGACGTTCTGATGATCTCGTCGAAATTGGATTAACAAAGTACTAGAAGACACTTTTGGTGTCAGTCAACATGTCAGTCTGTCAGTCCAAAAAAATAATTACATTAATAACTAATAAAATAATTACATCACATATACACCTGCTAGATTTTTTACAACAATTTAATTTTGCATCAAATACATTGTGTACTTGTGATTTATTTTTTAACAAATTAGAGATAGGCACTATGATGTTGTAATTTGGTCACGTGATACTTTAAACCTTATTTTAAATACTAAAAATAATTCCTGTACTAATTTTGCAAAATTTGTTAATTTTAATATTGATTTCTAATTTAAGAAGTACATATTTAGGTTTGTTTAGGATTTTAATTTGGGTTTTTGTACAGGAACGTATTAAGGGTTGTGTTTGGAGGGCTGGTATTCGTGTTACGTGGTAGACAGAAGACTGCAATTTTGGTATAAGGTACCTTGAACCTTTCTTTAAATACTAAAAATAGTTGTCGCACTAATTTCGCAAAATTTGTTGATTTTAATTGTAATTTCTAAATCTATGTACATAAGTACTTTGGATTCTTGACACTTTTGCACATATTAAGGGTTGACTTTAAAGGGCTGGTATTCGTAGTACGTGGTAGGTAGAGATCTGAAATTTTGGCATAAGGTACCTCAGACCTTTCTTTAAATCCTAAAAATAGTTTACGTAAAAATTTTGCAAAAATTGCTATTTTAAAATCATTATTACAGCATAAGTATTTTTTGAGGATTTATAGAAAGGGTTATATAGGTTTT
>NW_020538040.1:841505-866448 GCF_003426905.1 Ctenocephalides felis | reverse complement strand
AAATAATATGTGATATGGCCCTGAAAAATATATTTGATATGGCCCTGAAAAATATATTGGATGCGGCCCTGAAAATAATATGTGATATGGTCCTGAAAAATATATTTGATATGGCCCTGAAAAATATATTTGATGTGCCCTGAAATAATATTGGCATGGCCCATAAAAAAATGCATATGCTAAATTTTTTTTATTAATTCTTTTGATAACAATATTTTAATATATAATAACAATAATAACAAATGTTAATTAGGTTTTATTGGTCCGCCTATGATCTCTCCCATTCTCCCAATCACGGGAATAATTTATAACCTTCCCGAGGGCTTGGTTAAATGCTTGCTCTTTAATAGGGCTCAACTGCGGATTTTTAATTGATTCAGTTGTCATTATACCTGTAACAAAATGTATAGCCATAAATAATAAAATCATCTATGTGTACTGTGTGAATAATACCTACCATATAAACACTTCACAAGTTCACTGTCTTTAAGACATTAAACACTAAAAAAATAAAAACTAAAAATTAAAATTAAATTATTCGATAATAATAAAAAGAAAAATACACGATAAATTGTTAACAAGAATACACTTACTTGAAGCATTGCGCGACTTATTGCCTAAATTTATGTTACATTCCGACAACTGCTGATCGACGTTATTCTGATTTACAAAACGCCCTTTATTCAAGCGGTATTGTTTTTCAGAACATCTTGCCTTCTGTTTATGGTTTCTTCATTGTCCGTAGAAAACGCATATTCCTTTTGTTGCAATATTTTTAACTTTTCCAAGGCAATTTAATATGTATCTGAAATTACAACTCAAATCAAAGATATGTTTATATATATATATATATATATATATATATATATATATATGTATATGTGTGTGTGTGTGTGTGTGTTGTTTGTGTGTATATAACAAAATACACAATACGTAGTTGATCAATAATACTTACTCGCGTAATCTCGTACATCCACCTCATGAAGACCCAATTATCCGATGCTGGTGCCGCCCGACGCTTCACCAAATCTTGAAGAAGAAGTAATTTTTCTCCCGATAGCTCATAATTATTTAAAAATGGGCATTCGAATTTATCTTATCCTTCATTATATATCAACCAATCCACCGGCACTACATCGATACTCTATTTTCACTTGTATCATTGAGAAATAAAACAACACAATACACTACTTTTCCACTGATTATTAAACGATAATTACACGACGTTTTCTTTAAAACAAATAAAAATATATCGTAATAATATTTCGTAATTTCGCACTTCCTATTAAACACATAACGACCGCTTAGCTTGGCATTCAGTAATGAACTAAAAAACTAACAATGGTCCTCTTTGATAGAAGATGAAGTTCTTACATACATGTATTGGTGCCTCGATCGTATTCCATATTATCAATCAATGGTTTATATAATATGATATGCAACGGCGCGATGATGATCTCTTTCTCTGCATTCAATATATACTTATATATATATATATATATATATATATATATATATAAATTTTTATGGGTCGTCGAATAAAAAATTAATGTTCTATTAATTTTTTTACGTAGAACTTCAATATTAGATCTATTTGAACTAATATCAGTATTTCTGTCCACATAAAAAAATTGTTCGAAATAATATTTGACAAAATGTTTGTTGCCTATTCGTATTATATGAGCAATCATAAATGTATATTGTTCACAATCTGCTGTACGCCGGCATCTATAAAGTTAACGTGTGACATAGCGCCGATCTTTCTTACTCTTGCCCACTCTATTTCATTCGATGTTAATGTTTAGCAGTATTTAGAATATGTTAAAATGAAATGTAAAACTTTTGATATTTATTATTGAAGTAAAATTATGTAAATTTATTTCAGTTTTTCTACTTGTCCTATGTCAAGGTCCTATGCTTTAGATAGACCAAGTACGCATAAGAAAAAGGTCATCGATCCTGTTTCTGATTGTTACACTTTCGATACTCGATATGAGTTAATATTCATGTATAGTCTAGACTCTAAAATGAATAAATACGATATATGTGTGCTGGACGAATTTTCTAAGAAGGTCCTATATCTTATGCAAACAGTTCACGTACGCAGAATTGATCTTATTATTTCTACTTATTACATTAGATATGATTATTATATATATATATATATATATATATATATATATATATATATATGTATATATAATTTCAGTGAGGAAACTACTACTATTATTAATAAATTGATCATAACTTATAGTACATTAATTTTTTTATTCGACGACCCATAAAAATTTATATATATATATATATATATATATATATATATTATATGTCTCACATGACAAAATCGAAAAATAGTAATATACCTAATAACTTCTAATCACAAAAGTATTATTTTTATTAAAAAATTATTTTATTGTATTCGCTATAATTTTAATATCTTGTTATATAATCGATTCAATAATTATTTTTATTGTTAATAAATTTTATGTAATTTCCTATCTTTCATGATTTTATTAATTTTATTAAAAAAAAAACACTTTTGGTTTTGTATTACCATTGGATTTTTTGTTCATAGTGTATAAAGCTTTCGTAAATTTGTATATTATATTTATAATATATTGATAATAATGAATACGGTATCATGCAGATTATGGAAAGAACGAAGAAATATATTGTTACCGATTACATATTGTTATTATTTATTAATAGTTATTTTTTAATTCATTTATTGTTTATTATTTATTATTTCTTTATATTAATTTGATATAATTTATTTCTATATTTATTTTAGACTATAAACGACAATCATTGATCACATAAACACATTATAATCCTTTTTTTACAAAATATTAATAAATCAAACTATTTTGATTCTATTGATATTGAATCCTAGTAGGATTCAAATAAAGAATGCAGATAGGGCTTGTCTAAATAATCTGTGGGTAAGCCGTATTAGGGCTCTAATAATGAATTTCCAATACGGACCGTATCATCATATTATGGCAATACGTATTAGGGGTACAATAGGGCATCCGAATATGGCCCGTTTCAATTATTATAGGGCAATCCGTGTTAGGGCTGAATTCAGGCATGCCTTTTATGGACCCTATTCAAATTACCATATTAGGACCGCCCATATATGGCCCCTATGAGGGCCATGCACAAATTCGTAATAACGGACGCCGGAGTAGAGCCTTATAGGGGCCTATAGGGGCCGGACTGAGTTAGGGCTTGCCGTCGTTTAACAAATTTCCACTCGGGTTACTTCCACAACTTGATATTATTACTAACCTTTTCGGGTTATATTTGATCGCATTGTAATATTTTGGATCCGTTTGAAATATATTTGAAAGCTTTGGATTATTATATAACGCTTTTTATTGATAGTTATAACACAGAGTTATTTTTAAAGATTTTGGACAATTTATGATAAATTTGATTTATGATAAATTTAACAACGTAATGTGGATTTTAGATTATATTTAAGGACTTTGAATTATTATTAAAAAATATGAACTATAATTGGTATATAATATTAGGATTCTCATTGACAACTTGGGGTAAGTTACAATATCTTTATGTTATTTAAAAAAAAAGAATTATTATTTACTATATTTGTAAATATTTCATTTCAGATCATTTTGGATCATTTGCAACAAATTTATATGAATTGAAAATCTTTGGATTATTTTTTACAACTTTGAATTACTTTGAATCATCATCGACATATTTTACAATTTTTAGTTTTTTATGGTTCACAAAAAATTAAGTTATTTACAATAACTCTGGTTTATTATTGTCAATTATGGATTGTTTTTGACAATACTGGTTTATTATCGACGACTTTTGATTACTAATTCATATATATATAAATATATATATATTATATATATATATATATATATATAAACTTATTTTTAACAACGTTGATTCATCAAAAAAAATCTGGTCTGTCAAATAAAATCCAAAATCTTGAACAATATCCAAGTTTATCAAAGAAAATTCAATATCGTGTAAAAATTTAAGTTTATCAAAGAATATTTAAGTTGAACATGGAAAATCCAAGTTTTTGCGCAGAAAATCTAAGTTTATTAGAAAACGTCCAATTTCGACACGTACAATTCCACGTTCATCAAGAAAATCGAAGATAATCAAAGAAAATCTAAGTTTATTAAAAAAATCCAAAATTGTCGTAGAAAATCCAAGTTTAATTAAAAAAAAATCTGAGATTATTAAAAAAAAACTAAATTCAACAAGTGATAATCCATGTTTATGAAAGATAATCCAAAGTCTTCAAAGAAAATCGAAAATTTACAAAGAAGATCCAAAGTTTTCAAATAAAATCCAAAGTCTACAAATAAAATCCGAAATCTGCACGTCAAATTTAAATTATTAATCATAAATTATTGAAAAATTGTTTTACAAACTCTTAGTATCTTATAGATTTGAAAAAAAAACTAAACATCCGAAGTTTGCAAAAAAAAATTCAAGTACAACTTGGATTAGAGCTGAACTTGTAACAAAAACAGAAATAATTAAAAAAATCTCAAAGTCGTTGAAGAACTGGATAGTTATTCATAACTATTAATAATTATTGAAAAACAAAAAAATAGGATTATGTTCGATTACTTAGGATTATCATTTACAACTTTGGATTATGTATGAAACAATATTTACTTACAACAAAACTAGAGCAAAAAAATATGTTCAACCGAACAAAGAAAGCTAAATTTACCCAAGAAAATCAATAATAACACATTTTTTTCTATACACAATTGAAAGCTTAAACACTCTACTATACTTTTCCATCGTAAACTATTCCTTTTTTACACCAATTTCCCCTAAAATCTCCGTACAAATCTGTCGAACAGGTGTTACTTGCGATTAACAGGACGCATATGTATGTAGGCAGAAACTTGCAAAGCAAATTACATCAGATGAAAATAAATTAATATTATGATACTGTACACACCTTGTTGTACATACACACACACACACACTTGAAGATAAAAAAACATAAAATTAGATAATTAGATAACTAGATAATAGGCTAGGATTGCGCCATTAGTAAAATGTAGTAAAGGAAACTTATTATTTTGATTGACGTAGGTTAAAAATACGTATAAAATCAACATTTTTGCAAATTTGTGGAGAAAATTATTTTTAGTATTTAAAACAAAGTTTAAGGTGTCACGTGACCAAATTGCAACATCCTAGTGCCTAACTCTAATTAGTTTTGCTTAGTAGAAAACACTCTTGGTTAATTTATATAAAAATACAACACTTTTTGTATTCTGATGGCTATAAATTCAACATTTTTGCAATTTTTTTGTGGAAATTATTTTTAGTATTTGAAACAAGGTTGAAGTATCACGTGACCAAATTGCAATATCATAGTGCCTAATTCTATTTAGTTTTGCTTAGAAGAAATCTGTCTTGCACAACTCTTAAAAATTTATAAAAAAAACACTCCTTGAATTTTGGTTAAGGCTTGCATAAACTTTAAAATTTCAAAGCCAATTTGGCAAATTTTTGGACGAAATTATTTTAAAGATTTAAAAAAATGTTTAAGGTATCACGTGACCAATTTGCAACATCCTAGGATAAAACCCTAGTTTTATTTGCTTATAAGAAAACACTCTTGCAAAAATTTTGGTAATGTACAGAACATAAAACACTTCTTGCTTTGAAACAGTATTGTCGTATAATTTTCAGTAATTTCTAAAATTTTAAATTTTTAGTATTTAAAAAAAGGTTCAAGGTACCTTATACCAAAATTACAGTTTCTACCTACCACATACCACAAATACTAGCCCTTCAAAATCCTATACTAACACTTCAAATAATCTTTACCTCAAAAAATACTTATGATGTAATAGTTATTTTAAAACAACAAATTTTGCTAAATTTTTACTTAAAATATTTTTACGATTTAAAAAAAGGTTCAAGGTACCTTATACTAAAATTCCAGACTTCTACCTGCCACGTACCACGACTACCAGCCCTTTGAAGTCAACCCTTAATATGTCCAAAAGTGTCAAGAATCCAAAGTACTTATGTACTTAGATTTAGAAATTACAATTAAAATCAACAAATTTTGCGAAATTAGTGCGACAACTATTTTTAGTATTTAAAGAAAGGTTCAAGGTACCTTATACCAAAATTACAGACTTCTACCTACCACGTAACACGAATACTAGCCCTCCAAACACAACCCTTAATACGTCCCTGTACAAAAACTAAACTAAAATCCTACACAAACTTACATATGTACTGCTTGAATTAGAAATCAACGTTAAAAATAACAAATTTTGCAAAATTATTACGACAACTATTTTTAGTATTTAACACAAATTTTTGGGTATCACGTGACCAAATTACAACATCATAGTGCCTATCTCTAATTTGTTAAAAAAAAATCCCAAGTACACAATTTATTTGATGCAAAGTTAAATTGATATAAAAAATCTTTTTGTAATATAATTATTTATTAGTTATTAATGTAATTATTTTTTTGGACTGACAGACTGACATGTTGACTGACACCAAAAGTGTCTTCTAGTACTTTGTTAATCCAATTTCGACGAGATCATCAGAACGTCTCAAATCATATCAAACTTCTAAAATCTCGCAAATGAGTTTCGCATTTTGGCAAAAGAGGAAATTAGATTTCCCAAACTAAACATCAACCGAAACAGTTTAAAGATGTTATCAGTTAATAAGATCTTGTTTTGCATTTAATAATAATAATAATAATAATAATAATAATAATAATAATCGTTGTAGTTGTTAGTTGATGCGAAATTCAAAGAGTACATATGAAGGTTTGTATGGGATTTTAGTTTGGTTTTTGTACAGGGACGTATTAAGGGTTGTGTTTGAAGGACTGGTTTTCCTGGTACGTAGTAGGTAGAATGCTGAAATTCTTATACAAGATTCCTCAAAACTTTCTTTAAATACTAAAAATAGTTGTCGTACTAATTTCGCAAAATTTGTTGAGTTTAATGTAATTTCAAAATCTAAGTACGTAAGTACTTTGGATTTTTGACACTTTTGAACATATTAAGGGTTGACTTCAAAGGACTAGTACTTGTGATACGTAGTAGGTAGAGATCTGGAATTTTGGTATAAGGTACCTTGAACCTTTCTTTAAATTATAAAAATAGTTGCCGTAATAAATTTCCCAAACTAGTTAGGTTTAATTGCAATTTCTAATTGAAGGAGCACTTAAGTACCTTAGATCCTTGACACTTTTGGTCATATTAAGGGTTGAATTCAAAGGGCTGGTATTTGTGGTGAGTGGTAGGTAGAAAATTGGAATTTTGGTATAAGGTACCTTGAACCTTTTTTTAAATACTAAAAACAGTTGTCGTACTAATTTCGCAAAATTTGTTGAACTTAATTGTAATTTCTAAATCTAAGTACATAAGTACTTTGGATTCTTGGCACTTTTGAACATATTAAGGGTTGAATTCAAAGGGCTGATATTCGTGTTACGTGGTAGATAGAAAGTTGTAATTTTTGTATAAGGTACCTTGAACCTTTCTTTAAATTCTGAAAGTAGTTTACGTAAAAATTTTGCAAAATTTGCTCTTTTAAAATCATTATTTTAAACCTTGAGCATTTTTTAAGCTATAGAGTATTTATTCCAAGGGTTAGTATAGGATTTTGAAGGCATGGTATTTGTGGTATGTGGTGGGTACAATGCTGGAATTTGGCTATATGGTACCTTAAACCTTTTGCTAAATTTTAAAAATAGTTGTCGTACTAATTTTGCAAAATTTGTTAAGTATAGTGTTGATTTCTAATTCAAGGAGCACATAAATACTTTGTTTGCTCGTCAGTAGAGTCCTTTTTTTAATTTTAAAATCAAAATTGAGTTTGCTCGTCAGTAAAGTCCTTTTCTAATTTTGAATTTTGTTTTTTTTAATTTCAAATTCCAGATTCAGTTTGCTCGTCAATAAAGTTCTTATTTTTATTCTTAAAGTCCAAATTCAGTTTGCTCCTCAGTAGTGTTTTTTTTAAAACGGCAGTCCAAATTTAGTTTGCTGTCAGTAGAGTCCTTTTTTTAAATTTTAAAGTTCAGATTCAGTTTGTACCTCAGTAGAGTCTTTTTTTTTAAACTTGGAAGTTTAGATTTAGTTTTTGCTCGTAAGTAGAGTCTTGTATCCTAATTTTAAAGTTGAGATTGAGTTTGTTCGTTAGTAGAGTCCTTTTTTTATTTGTAAGTCAAAATTCAGTTTGCTTGTCAGTAGTGTCCTTTTTTCTAATTTTAAAGTCGAGATTCAGTTTGCTCGTCAGTAGAGTCCTCTAGCATTTAAAATCCAAATTTAATTTCCTTGTCAGAAGAATCTTTTTTGCTAATTTTAAAGTCCAGATTCAACTTGCTCGTCAGTAGTGTCCTTTCTTTCTAATTATAAAATTCTTGTTCAGTTTGCATGTCATGTCAGTAGAGTTCTCTCATAAAAATCCATATTTAGACTCAGTAGAGTCCCATTGTTTAAATCTATATACAGTTTGTTCGCCAGTAGAGTCCTTTCTTTGAAAGCTAGATTTAGATTCCTTGTCAGTAAAGTCCTTTTTTAATTTTAAAGTACATCAGTAGAGTCCCTTTTTCAAATTTTGAAGTCGGGAGTCAGTTTGGTCGTCAGTAGAGTCCTTTTTTAAATTTCAAAGTCGAGATTCAGTTTGCTCGTCAGCAGAGTCGTTTCTCTTATTTTTGAAGGCAATTTCAGTTTGATCGTACATTTAGTTTGATTGGCTGTAGAATCCTCTTGTTTTAATCCATTTTACTTATTTTTTATTTAAATTTTAAGTCTAAACTATAATGGCTCGTCAGTAGATTCCCTATGTTAAAATTAGAATTCAGTTTGTTCGTCAGTAGAGTCCTTTCTTTGAAAGCTAGATTTAGTTCCCTCGTCAGTAGAGTCCTATTATATAAAATTTGTGGTTTTATCAATTCTAATAAATGTCTCATGAAGTTAGTCCTATCTTAATAAAGTTTGTTTGTCAGTAGAGTCCTTTTTCAGATTGTATACAAAAGTTGCTTCCTTAATAAATTAAGGAAAAAATTCGAAAAAATATTTTTAAGAATAAATTCTAAATAAGTGAATTGAAAGCTATAATTTCGAGAAATAGCTTTTACAGTTTAGACCTGCCTTTCTACAATATACATACATATACATATACAAATATACATATAAAAAATATATATATATATATATATATATATATATATATATTTATATATATGATTTAGTAGTTTTTTATATATATATATATATATATATATATATACATTTGTATGTATATATTAATATGTGCACATGTGCAGGCGTACTCGATCTCATATTATTATTATTATTCGTTCGTTCGTTCGTCCGAATATAAAAATCAAACTGGAAACTTGTTCTGAGGCATATGTCATTATATACGCGTGACAAAATTAACATACATTAAATATATACATGTGTACGTGTATGTATATATATATATATATATATATATATATATATATATAAATATATATAAATGTATATATATAAATGTATATTTGTATATATAAGAGTTGCAAGTGCTAAGTACCTTTACGACTACTGCATACGCCAAGACAGAGGTCAGGAACAAAATCTGAAAATAAAAATTAAAATATAAATAATAATAATATTATATTATATAATAAATATATATTATTATTTATTATTACTATTATTATTTTTGAAAAAATGACCCAGGCTAAGCACAGTCTAAGCGCCACTCTGGTACAAATGCTTTCCCAAGTGCGTTTAGACTGTTTATGTACTTTATTTTCCAATTTTGTGAGAAAACTATTGAAAAATGTGAAAATGCCGCCAAGCTAAGCACAGTGTAAGTGAAAATGTCGCACATAATTTTTTGCAAATGCGTTTAGACTGTGACTATACGGGAGCACTTTTTCAATTTTGTGTAAATTAGGCAACTATTTTTTTTTTGAAATTGAATTCGAAATGAAATAACGATTGTTAATGTTCTGGAGATGATAAATTGATTTATTTATGATTTACATTTGATTCGCTCAGATATAACAATAAGATAGCAAAAATGATGAGAGTTACAGTATTTGTAAAAATATATTTGAAAACGTTTAAAATTTCTTGAATATTTCGTTACGGTACGGAAAGTTCCAGCAATTTGCCTCAAGGCACGATGGCATACACCACTAGTTTTTTTTATTTTATATTAAATCATCATAATACGCATACCATTTTAATGAAAATATTATCCTTTATTATGTACTCTATTTTATTTATATTATTTACTTATGTTACTATATGTTATATTATATAACAGTTTTTAGATATATTATAATTTAAAAAGAATTAATAAAATTAATAAAGTTTGAGATTGCTTGTCTATTCTTTTAGATCTCGATCATTTATATTTATATTAAGTATAATATAAATATAATTATATTAGAATATCTTGGTATTTCGAGTTGCAAACGTTTCGAAACCGTGATTTGTCTCTTCATCCATACAATCATTACAAACTAATTATACTGATTACTTTTTCACAAAAAATATTTTAATAGTTTGTTTATTAGTGTTATATTTCTCTTTGCTTTATTGTTAATTTTATTCTTTTTTATATTATTTTAATTTGCTCGTAAGTACAGTCCTTTTTTATTTTAAGTCTATAATAATTTTGCTCGTCAGTACAGTCCTTTTCTAATTTAATAATACTAATTACTATTAGTATTAGTCCATAATAAGTTTGCTCATTAGTAGAGTCCGTTTTTATTTCGAGTCCATAATAATTTTGTTCGTCAGTAGAGTCCTTTTTTTAAATCAAGTCTATTATGATTTTGCTCGTCAGTAGAGTCCTTTTTTTAATCTTAAGTTTATAATAATTTTTCTCGTCAGTCGAGTCCTTTTTTTATTTCAAGTCTGTAATAATTTTGCTCGTCAGTAGAGTCCTTTTTTTATTTTAAGTTTGTAATAATTTTACTCGTCAGTAGAGTCCTTTTTTATTTATTTAGTCAGTAGGGTCCTTTTTTATTTAAAAAACGAGTCTAATTTAGAATCTTTATATGGAAAAGAATAAATTTTGTTTTGCTCGTCAGTAGAGTCCTTTTTCCATTATTAAAAAGAGCACAATGACCATTAGTAATCTTTCATATAAAAGAGAATGATTTTTATTTTGCTCGTGAGTAGAGTCCTTTTTCCATTAATAAAAAACACGTGACTATTTTAGAATCTTACGTATGGAACAAAATGAATTTTGTTTTGCTCGTCAGTAGAGTTCCATTTTATTCAAAAAAAAAAAATAGCACGTGACTATTTTAAAATCTTACTCATGGAAAAATGAAAACCTTCAATGAATTTTATTTTGCTTGTCAGTAGAGTCCTTTTTTATTTTAAGTTTGTAATAATTTTACTCGTCAGTAGATTCCTTTTTTATTTAAAAAACGTGTCTAATTGAGAATCTTCATATGGAAAAGAATAAATTTTGTTTTGCTCGTCAGTAGAGTCCTTTTTTATTAAAAAACAGCACACGACTATTTTAAAATCTTACTCATAGAATAAAGAAAACCTTGAATGAATTTTATTTTGCTCGTCAGTAGAGTCCTATTTTATTTTAAAAAAGAACATGATCATTATCAAATGCTCCAGGTGGAAAAAAATCAATTTTATTTTGCTCGTCAGTAGAGTCTTTTTGTATTTTATGTCAATGATAAGTTTGCTCGTCAGTAGAGTTCTTTCTCACTAGAAACAATGTCTAACAAACTGAAAAAAAGCGAAAAAAGAAACTCTACTGACGAAGAAATTGATTTTCGATTTAAATTAAAAAGGGATTATACTGACGTGCAAATTATTTGGCCAACTTGAAGAATTTTACTAACAAAAAAAAATAAAATGAACAAAAAATAGAAAAAGAACTCTACTCACGAGCAATTGAAATTTCAACTTGAAATTTAGCAAACTCTACTGAAGATCAACAAAGGATTTTATTAACTTATTAAGAAAATAAAATAAAAAAATGAAGAAAGGACTCTACTGACGAGCAATTAAAATATCAACTTAAAATATTGCAAAAGGGAGTCTACTGACAAGCAAATTTAATATCGATTTATTAATTTTATTATTTACTTGTCTATATGCTTGCTCCGAACACAAGAAAAACATCATGTTAGCACCTTTTGTGTACTTTGTGTAGATAACTCTAAATATCTCCTACTACAATATAAAAATTAAAAAAATTATATCATGTACGAAAAATAGATACTTCAAAGAATATTATATATTTTTTTCATAATTTTAGATCACCATTTAATATTTTTATTGAATTTTCAGAAATTCACAACACCACAAACAAAACACCCTAATATACTTAAAATTTTAGGCACTTATCTCGAATAATTTCAAAAATCTCCCATACCAATACAAAAACCAAAAATTTTTTTTTATGTACCAAAAATAGATACTTCCAAAATTATTATATATTTTTTTCAAAATTTTAAATTTCCATTTACTATTTTTTAATAAATTTTCAAAAATTCAAAACATCACAAACAAACTATCTAAACATACTTAAAATTTTAGGCCCTTGTCCAAGCTAAATCCAAAAATCTCACATTCCAAAAAAAAACCCAAAAATTTTACAATTTACACCAAAACTAGATACTTCAAAAAATATTATGTATTTTTTTCAAAATTTTAGATCACCATTTAATATTTTTTTTCCAATTTTTCAAAATGTTTAGAACACCTGTTAAAGTTCGTGTAACTCTTGCCCATGTATAAGTTACTACGCATCATTTGTCTCTCGTTTTAGATTGTATATATAATTGTATACGAGTATAATATATATATATATATATATATATATATATATATATATATATGTGTGTATGTATATATATATATATATATATATATATATATAATCTGAGCCCATGTTCCTTCTTCTTATTATCTTCTTTATTTTTGTTCCTTTTAGTTTTGTTTAATATGAGTTAACTTGGTCATTTACCTTCAATGCTCATCTATATTATATATATATATATATATATATATATATATATATGTGTGTGTGTGTGTATATTTATATATATAAATGAAAATTAATAAATTTCCTAAAACATTATTAGTTAAATTAAATTACTTAAAGAAAGTACCTAAAAGTATTTAAACTAGATTAGAAAATTTAATGTCATCTTTAAAAAATTATTAAAAATAAGTAGTTAATTCTAGAATGTTATAATTTCAGTATGTTATACTTGAATATGTCTACTATGCCGACAAAAACTAAAACCGACAAATTTCATACTTTAGTATCAGATTTTATTAAAAGTTTCAACAAAAGTACCTATTGACAAATAAACAGAGCAACTGCACGTGCATTTATATTTATATTTATAAAACCATCTGAGTATATCTTAAATATTAGGTACTTTTATCAAATGCCTGTAAATTTCTTCCTTTTTCAAACAAAAACCAAAAATTTTATAAATTGTACCGAAAATAGATACTTCAAAGACCTCCAGCAAAAAATTACAAAATTATTGATAAATTTTTACTATTTTTATTGAATTTTTCAAAAATTCACAAAACCACAAACTAACTATATAAACATACCAAGAATTTTGAGAACTTTTCTAAGATCACTCTAAATATATTCTAATGCTATACAAAAATCGTTAATTTTTTAAATTGCTATGAGAATAGTTAGTTCAAAGACTTCTAGCAAAAAATTACAAAATTATTGATGAATATTTACTATTTTTATTAAATTTTCAAAAAATTACAACACCACAAACTTATTACATAAACATACCTAGAATTTAGGGTACTTTTCTCAGATCACTCTAAATATATTCTAATGCTATACAAAAAACATTAATTTTTTAAATTGCTCCGAAAATAGATTCTTCAAAGACTGCTAGCAAAAAGTTACGAAATTGTTGATTAATATTTACTGTGTTTAATACATTTTCAAAAATTCAAAACTACGTTAACAAACCATCTAAGCATACCACAAATTTTAAGTATTTGTCTCAAAAAAGTATAAATATCGTCTATTTTAAAACAAAAACCTAAAATGTTATAACAAGCATCGAAAAAAGATACTTCAAAGAGTATGATAATTTTTTTTCAGAATTTTAGATCAACATTTAATATTTTTTATAAATTTTCCAAATTTTTGTTTGTTTAGGAAATTTTATGTTGCCTTGTTTAAGAAATTCTTAAAAATCAGTAGTTAATACTAGAATGTTGTAATTTTAGTATGTTATACTCAAATATTTTCTTTGATTTCATATAATTTTATAACACTTTATATTTTTTACATGATTTTATAAGTTTTTATATCATTATATTTAAATTTTTTGAATAAGTTCTTTAAATCTGTATTTTCTGTTCAATTGCAATTTTATATCTTTTCATTTAATTTTATATCATTTTCAAGCTATTTTATATTAAATAATAAATTCTTTTATTATGTATGATTTTATATAATTTTGTAAATTTAATTTAACAGTATATAATTCTATGTTATTTTATATCAATCGTATTTTCATAATATAAATTTTTAAATCATTTTAACATAATTTTGACTGGAATCTAATTAACTTGATTCGAACCAATTGTTTTTTGACTCGATTTTAAATTATTGAAATCTAACCTAACCCCATACAATTGTATTTTCAACGAACTCTTCAGGACACTCTTGTTTATACTAAATTTCTAAAATTAAAAAAATACTATATAATATTTTGAGTTCATACTCAAACGTAAAAATTTATAAAATTTCTCACGATTTATCTACAATTTCATCAAAATATTTACGTTTATGATAAAATTATACTTGCTGAGTCATCTTATATACTCTCTTACAATAAGATAAGTGCAAAATAAAATAAAAACGATGAATAAATATAATCTTAATTTAATTTACAACATATTAGTGAAAAAAATATTCAAATTCCTCAAGCAGTTTTTGAGGAAAACGTATTTAAACTAATATTTACTGCAAGACTATATTCACACTGGTGTACTGTGACGTCATTTTACACTTCTCTCACGTTTTTAAATTATTGTTTGAAATTACTGTAAAATGTAAACCGCTGGACCGATTTTGACGAAACAAAAACGATTTATGATATAAATACATTATCTTTAAGATATATTAAAGAATAAGATTTCTCTCTTATCTCACATTAAGATAAGAGAGCTAAAACTGAAAATGTCAAGCACGAAAATTTAAATTGTTATTTTGCAATTTTAGACTTGTTTTTTTCTCTGTTTATTTTATAACATACTTGATAACTTTGATACTCTGATCTTACAAACTCACTAGAATTCTTAGCGATATATCTAAATGGTTTCGTGGTTAAAGTGCCGGGTTTTCAAATTTTAATACTGTATAAAATATTTACTAACTTCCCGTAGGGTAAGTTATGGTAATCGCAAAAAAATCGAAAATGAAAATTTTTATATATCTTTACGTTTCAAAGGTTTCTGAACATTTTGGCATACATTAGAAAAAACGAATGTATGTGTGTGTGTTTGCGGATAAAAATTATGTCGACGATTTCAGGAACACCGATTAACCGATTTGTACAATTTAAAAAGCATTCGATCCCTATTGATAGGGATATGTGCTGATTAGTTTTTGGTAAAGGCAGGTCCAGCCGTTACGGAGATATGGAGCAAAGAGAGCAGAAAATAGAAATCGAGTTTTTGAGAGAACGGATCATCCGATTTGTATGATCCAAAAAACATTCAGTTCGTAATGAGGGGAAGTGGTTATTAGTTTTTGGCAAAGGTAGGCCCAGCGGTTTCGGAGATACAGAGCTAAATGCTAAAAACTGGCAGTTTTTGAGAGAACTGAGCATCCGATTTAAATGATTTAAAGAACTTTCTGCTTGGTTCAACAAAATACTTGCTTTGGAAAAAAAGATTTTTTGTTTCTAATTTTTTTTTTTCAAAAAATATTTTTGTAATTTTGGATTAGAAATTCAAAAAACTACCCAGGCTAAGCACAGTCTAAGCTCCACCCTGTTCAAATGTTTACCCAAGTACGTTTAGACTGTTTATGTACTGGAGCACTTTTTCAATTTTGTGAAAACTATTGAAAAATGTGAAAATGCCGTCAAGCCAAGCACAGTATAAGTGAAAATGTCGCACATAATTTTTTGCAAATGCGTTTAGACTGAGACTATACGGGAGCACTTTTTCACTTTTTGTGTAAATAAATTGATTTATGATTTACATTTGATTTTGATTGCTCAGATATAGCAAGTTAGCAAAAATAATGAAAGTTTCAGTATTTGTAATAATATATTTCAAAACGTTTAAAGTTTCTCGAATATTTCATTACGGTACGCGAAGTTCCAGCAATTTGCCTCAAGGCACGATGCCATACACCACTAGTTTCAAAATTAAATTTGTTCTTTCTGCGTAACAGTAATAAAAAATATTATTATCAATAATAATAATATATGAAGTAATTTTGAACCGGTTGCAAAAACTTTGTTTACAAAACACTGCATGGAGTATATAGTCAAACAAACTTTGTAAAATATTAGAGGCCTATGAGAATTAGTTAAATTATTACAATTAATTACTTTTAAGAAACTTAAGTTGTGCACTATACGTAATTATATACACGTACAGTGTTTAATACTGTATAAAATATTTATAGTTATTAATTTATCACATGAGTTGTCTTTATTTTGAGAACCTTTCGTATACCTTTAGAAAGAGACGCAAAGAAAACAAAGAGCGGGACACCGATATAAACAAGTTTCTTTGCGTTCGTGTACGTTCGTGTTTACGTTCGTATGCGTTCGTAAACTGTGACACTTGAGTTTAAGTCTTCTCATATTATATACATGTGTTCGTAGTAGTTTGTAGGAGGGCTATTGACCTTTAACTTAAATACAAATTTAAACGACACTAATAAATAGATATATATACAAATGTATATATATATATATATATATATATTCATATATATACAAATGTATATGTATATGTATATATGTATGTATATGTACATGTATGCATGTATGTATATATAAAGTTTGTTTTTAATGATTTGTTTACGTTAAACGAATTGTGGTAGGATGCTGTAATTCGGATGTTTTATTATATTTACATTTATTAAATTATACAAAGACATTTATTTAATTATTATTGCTTTCATGTATTTTCTTCGAAAGTCCTCGTAGTTCAAGAGTCCGTATCTCTGATCCATAAAGAGCGCTACAAATGTATAGGGTCCGCCAAATAATTTTATTTTTATTTGAAAAACTACTGAATATTTTATCAAATATCTTTTTTTATTTAAAAGTACAATCCTTTCGGTTCATAATGAAATTAATTCGGGTAAAAATTTCATTCAAAAATGAAGAAAAAAAGCATCGGCTGACCGTTGAAAAAAAAACATGAAAATGAAAAATGTTAGATGGCATACTCTATACATTTTGTAAGAAAAATCAATTTTGTTCGAGAAATTCGATTCTAATTTCTATAAATAAATTTATTTATATTGCAAGATTTTTGTTACATTTATGAAATAATTTATATATTGGCTTTAACACGTTAACCGCCACGATAATATCAGAAATTTCTTCAATGCAACTTTCTTAGATAATTTAGTTAACAAAAAATTATATTATTTTGACAATTTCTGGAAAAACAATATTAACTCCCCCCTATGGTAAGTTATGGTAATGGGCCGAAAATCGAAATTGAAAATTTTTACATTTCTCGACGTTTTGAAGGTTTCTGAACATTTTTAAGGGGCATACCTCAGAAAAAATGGATGTGTGTGTGTGTGTGTGTATGTATGTATGGATACAAATTTCCAGTCACGTTTTCGTTCGGATCAACCGATTTAAATGGTTCAAAAAACATTCGATTCCTATTGATAGGGAGATGTGCTGATTAGTTTATGCATATATGTCAGACATGGGTAATGTAGAATTTGCTAGAGTATGATTTATTAATTTATTGTTATTTAGATAGATTTCATATTTAATTGTTTCTTCATTTCTTCTGTCAGATTTTTTATTTAAGCATTACGTTTCGAAATTTTCTGGATAGTTTCCAGAGAGTCCATATCTCTGATCCCTACAGAACGCTACAAATAAAGTACTTTATTTCGTATAACATTTAAATCTTACTGACTTGAATTCGTTTCAAATTCAAAATTTATAATAAATTTATTTATGTATGACATATATTATTATTATTAAAAATAGGTTCAGTTAGTTTAAAATTTGTTAAAATGGGTTTAAAGTCAGTTAAAGTGGTAATATACAGTCAAATATGTTCCAAAGAGATAAAATTAATTTGAGTTAAATAGGTTCCTAAGTGTTAAAATCGGTTCAAATCAATTCTAATCGACTCAAATTGGTTTAATTCTATTCAAATCAGGGCTAGTGACTAAAAATCGGTTAAAATAATATTAAATATGTTCCAAATAAATAAAAAATATATAAAATCGTTCAAAACAGATTCAAATCGAATAAAATCGATTCAATAGGTTAAATCGGCAAAAATTTTGTTAAAACTATTAAAATCGATTTAAAACGGTTAAAATCGGTTAAAATCGAGTCAAAACTTTTCAAATCGAGTTGAACCGATTACAATCTAGTTAAAATGGTTTAATTTAAGTTATTAAAGATATAATCGAGTTAGAAAAGTTGAATCGAAGATAAAAAAATAAAATCGAGTTAAAAAAATAAAATCGAGCTAGTTCAAAACGAGTCACGGTTCAAAACGAGAAACGGTTAAAATCAAGTCAAATCTACTAAAATAGTTTTAATTCGATTCAATTCTCTTATAAAAGGTTAAAATTGGTCAAAATCGAGTTAAATCTGTTTCAGAGGTTTAAAATGGCGTATAATCATTAAAAGCTGTTTGAAGTCGTTCAAAACAATTCGAGTAGACTCAAATTGGCTCAAATCCATTCGAGTAAATCTACTTCGACTCGAATCTGTTGCAAATTGTTAAAATCGAAACAAATCTGTGCCGAAGAGGTAAAAATCGGTCAAAATGTAATTCAAGCAATCTAAAGAGATTAAAATTAAGTCTAATCTCTACCAAAAGAGTAAAAATAGGCTAAAATATAGGTTAAAGTATGTTCCAAGAGGTTAAGATTGATTTAATTTGATTCAATACTATTTTATAGGATTAAAATTGGTCAAAATCGAGTCAAAAATGTGGTAGTATCAGTTTTCAAATTGAGTCAAATCAAGTCAAATCTGTTTCGAAATGTTAAAATTGGTTAAATTCTATCAAACCTCTTCTATAGGGTTATGATTGGTTAAAATCAAGTCAAATATGGAAAATAATAAAGAAATAATATTTTTTAAATCGAATCAAATCTGTTCAAAAAGTAGTAAAGTTAAATCGATTCAAATCAAGTTAAAAAGAAGTACCTAAAAACAACTTCTACTACTAAACTAAAACCTACAAACTTTAATTTATAAAATAAAATATTAACAACTTATTAAAAAAATGTACCTACATATATAAATATCTAACTTGGCCAAAAGTGTTAAATATTTTTCCCTGATCTATTTTATTTACACGTTGCCTATCGGCAAGTTGCTCATAAATTTATAAATATATATTATATATACACATTCATATATATATATATAATATATATATATATATTATATACATGTATGTATATATATAAAATAATACATGATGATTATTATTATTACAGTTTTACGACGCTAGAACACAGCTGTAATTTTAATGCTATAATTAACCTTATGCTACGAACATACGTTTCGACATGTATATATATATATATTATATATATATATATGTATATACAAATGTATGTTGAAGGCAGTTATCCTGGTTTTAGCATATTATAAATCAATCACATGTTATATCGTATATGACAGAAAAAAATATTCGAGTTGAAATTTTAATTAAACGAATCTGTGTATATATATATATATATATATATATACATATATATATATAATATATATATATATTTATATATATATATATATTAGAAATTGTAGATTATTAAATTTCCAACACTTTTGTCTTATATCATAATTTTATTAATCCAATAGTTAAAGATTTACAAACGATATAAGCAAAATATGTACACGTATAAAATATTAGTGTTTAAAAACGATTTTAAAGTATACTGAATTGCTGTAGGGTTTTGGTGTATTAGAAAACATTATAGACAATTTAATTTGAAATAAATTTACCAAATATTTCATTTAATTTGGACAAACGGTTCAAAAGTTACAAGAGATGCAATAAATAAATGTGCCAATAATTTGCAAGTAAATCACATGTACTGATTGTGACGTACTATATATAGTACAGCGGGTCAGAAAGACCCTTGATGACGTCATATGGTAAATATGCATGTTGGGTATCAAATGAAAGGTCTCGACGAGCACTTTACGAATATCATACTTAAGAACCCTAAAATATAAAAGGGTTCCGTACACGTTAAATTGTCTTAAAATTAATTTAATTTTCTTATTTTAGTGCTATATTAAAGAATGCCAAATTACTGCATATAATGTGAGACAATATTATAGTTTGTTTAATTTTGTACAAATTCGACGAATATTTTATTAAAATTGGACAAACTGTTTAGAAGTTACAAGAGATCTAATGAATAAATGCAGCATTCATTACTCAGCAAGTTAATTATGTGTTGCGATTGTGACGTACTATATATAGTACAGCGGGTCAAAAAGACCCTTGATGACGTCATATGGCAAAAATGCATGTTGGGTATCAAATGAAAGGTCTCGACGAGCTTTTTACAAATATCATACCTAAAGACCTTAAAAACCAAAAGGACTATGTACCCCTTAGACAATAGTATGACAATTATTGTAAAAGTACAAATATATATTAACTATTATAAGAATATAATACATAATTAGTATAATAGTGAATCATCTCTTTTCAATACGTTTTCTCTTGAAGTCTAAATACAGATTGCTCGTAAGTAGTGTTTCCTCTAGCAAACATATTTATTAGTAAAGTCTTTTATTTATTTAATTATAATTCAAAATTTACTTTTTTGTCAGTATTAATACATATGAATTTTTATTTATATTTATATCATTTTTAATAAATTATTGTATCAGTTTGCTCGTCAGTAGAGTTCTTTCGTATTATCATTAGAATTATTAAAATAAATTATGACAATACTTTCTTTGGGTAGAAGAATTTGATTTCAAATACGTATTTCATGTTGAATTATTTTACGAGTACACCAAGTTGCTGTAGAGACTTATAATATTAGACTTAGACTTATAATATTAGATTATAGATTAATTAATTTAGAACATGTTTGCCGAATACAGCGTTCATATTAATCCAATAGTTTGAATGTTACAAGAGATTTAATAATTAAATGCACAAGCAAGTCAAGTCGATGTCCGTACTATATACAGTACAGTGGGTCAAAATTTTTCCATATAGTAAAAATGCATGTTGGGTATCAAACGAAAGGTCTCGACGAGCATTTTACGAAATTCATGATTATAGACCCTAAAAACCAATAGAGTGCCGTACCTTATACATTTAACTAAAATAAAAAACTGATTTTAAATTTTAATTTCTTATTTTGAAGTATACAGAGTTGTTGTAGAACGTCATAATATTAGGCAATATTCTAGATAATTTGATTTTGCACAAATTTGCCAAATATTTCATATTTGTAGGAGAAATGGTTTAAAAGTTACAAGAAATGCAATAAATAAATGCACAAGCAAGGCGAGTCGATGTCGATTCGAGTTGTTTCGCACTATATACAGTACAGTGGGTCAAAATGTTCCAAAAAGTAAAAATGCATGTTGGGTATCAAATGAAAGGTCTCAACAAGCACTTTACGAATATCATACTTATTGACCCTAAAACACAATAGAGTTACGTATATTATATCCACCAAAAAATCTACCAATTATTTGGATCTTCAAGATCAATTATACATCCTACAACGCTAACATAAGAACTTATAATTCTACAAATTATCTACAATCACCACAAATACCAAAATTGCTAAATTTTACTAAAAACTAGTACCTTTTCAATTTTCGAAAAGAGTATAACAAAAGATAATTTGACTCATTTTCAAATGCAATTTCGAAGTTTATAGAGTTTTGATAGGACTTTACAGTATTGAACAATATTCTATACTATAGAATTTTGAACAAATTTGCCGAAAGCATCATTTAGATTAATCAAATGGTTTAAAAGTTACAAGAGATATAATGAATAAATGCACCCAACATGTCGAGGATAAATGAGTTGCGTGCTATAAATAGTACAGCGGGTCAAAATGACCCATGATGACGTCATATGGTAAAAATGCATGTGGGGTATCAAATGAAAGGTCTCGACGAGCACTTTACAAATATCATAGTTATAGATCTTAAAAACCAAAAGGGTTCCGTATCCTTTATTTTGCTAATAAATTATTACTCATAATGGTGTTAAATAGTATTGAAGAATGCAACACTTCCAAAATTGTTATAAAAATTTATTTTAATCATAAAGTATCCTTAGAGTCCATGTTACTAATTCGTATAGAGCGACGTTTGAAATACTTTGTATCCTTTTATCAGTAGAGTCCTTTTTGTAAAAGATGATGGCTAGTGAAAGAAAAATTTAGGGTTTTTTTGTCCTTTACCCTTTGCTCGTCAGTAGAGTCCCTTTTCCCAAGCTTTTCTCTATCTCTTCGCTTTATACCGTTCTACTACTGTGTATATATATGTATATTTTATAACTCTATTTATTTACAATCTACGGACTTTGATATGTGTCTTTGATTGTGTTTATTTTCGAATTTAGTTTCTTCGTACACGTGTTCCTTCTACGCCTTTGTTTATTTTCAAAACGCCAGGGCGGGCGGAGAGGGGGCCATAGAAGATTTACAAAGATGATGATATATTTAGATGATCGATTTTGTTGATATCTATATTTATTTACTTTTATTATAATGTTAAAAGAAAGTTGGATCGGATTTAAAATAGTTGCAGTGGATTTTGGAAAAAAGAACTTCTACTCACTACAAATTAATTCAAAAAGTGGTTCTGTATGTATCAGAATTATGGATTGTTATAATTTGTGTTTTAAGTTCTCTTGCATCTAAAAGAGGATGTTTTTTTTAAACAAATAATTGTAGTGTTGCACACACACATATGTATGTGTCCATGATTTGTGAATTCTTGTTAAAACCGCAACATTAAAAATCATATATTTAGCGTTTCTTAGAATCACGGTTTGCAGAATATATTTTGGAAATAACAAAATAAACATTTTAAAAAACTTGCTACAAAATATTTTTTTTAATGCAGTCTATGTGAATATATTTTTTAATGCAAACCATGTCTTTAATTTGCAACAGGCCTTGCACTAAATAAAGCAATATAGATCAATATGTATCTTTTTTTTCAAGTCAAAATTAAAAGACAAATGGTTTTGTCCAAATTTTGTTAGAGTTGTCAATGAAGCCTGTCTAAATATATTAATAATTAAATAGAACTATTTATACAACATTAAGCATTCTAAAATGCTATTAAACTTATACTTGTAAATATAAAAATAAAGGGTACGGAACCCTATTGGTTTCTAGGGTCTATAACCATGATATTCGTAAAGTGCTCATAAAGACCTTTCATTTGATACCCAACATGCATTTTTACTATATGGAAAAATTTTGACCCACTGTACTGTATATAGTACCAAACAACTTCGATTTAATTCGACATCGACTCGACTAGCTCGTGCATTTATTTATTAAATATCTTGTAACTTTCAAGCCATTTGATTAATCTAAATGATGCCTTCGACAAATTTGTTCAAAATTCAATAATCTAGAATATTGTCTAATACTGTAAAGTCCTACAAAAACTTTATATACTTCAAAATTGCATTTGAAAATGAGTCAAATTATCTTTCGTTATACTCTTTTTGAAAATTGAAATGGTACTAGTTTTTAGTAAAATTGAGCAATTTTTGTATTTGTAGTGATTGTAGATATTTTGTAGATTGTAGGTAATTTGTTTATATGTTCTGATTTTAGCGTTCTAGGATGTATAGTTGTATGGTGCTTGAAGGTGCAAATTAATTGTAGCTTTTTTGGTAAATATATAATGTACGGAACTTTGTTTGAATTTAGAGTCTATAACCATGATATTTGTAAAGTGCTCGTCGAGACCTTTCATTTGATACCCAACATGCATTTTTACTTTTTGGAACATTTTGACCCACTGTACTGTATATAGTACGAAGCGACTTCGATTGAACATCGACTCGACACGCTTGTGCATTTATTTCTTAATCTTTTGTAACTTTTAAACCATTCGTTTGATATGAATGTTGTATTTGGCAAATATATTTAAAATGAATTATCTAAAATATTGTCTAATATTATAATACCGTACAACATATTGGTATACTTTAAAACAGAGCTGAAAATGAAAAATTAGTGTTGATGATAGTCAAATGTAAAGAGAACGGAATCCTATTGCTTTCTCAAGTCTATAAATATGATATTTGTAAAGTACTCGTCAAGGCCTTTCATTTGATACCCCACATGCATTTTTACCATATAAAAATATTTTGACCCACTGTAGTGTATATAGTACGAAGCAATTCGATTGGACATCGACTCGACACGCTTGTGCATTTATTTCTTAAATCTCTTGTAACTTTTAAACCATTCGTTTGATATGAATAATGTATATGGCAAATATGTTCTAAATTAAATAATCTAGAATATTGTCTAGTATCATAATTCCATACAGCAACTTGGTATACTCTAAAATAATAATTGAATATGAACTGCGTACTTTAATTCAACTTCTTCTACCCAAAGAAACTATTGTCATAATCTATTTTAATAATTCCAATGATAATACGATAGAACTTTACTGACGTGCAAA